>NC_139484.1:22091489-22158989 GCF_008360975.1 Lichenostomus cassidix
AGTATCCAAAGGGTGACAGAACACGTGTCCAAGAAGCTGCAGGGGTTGAAAGCTTGTGTCATAGGGGTCAAAGGAAGAAGAACAACCTTTTAATAACTCAGAAGCACTAAGAGGAATGCAGCAAAACGGTAGAGGATACAGCCAAACATGAAAGATCTTCATTGTCATTTGTAACATAAGCCAATTAAAACAAACAACAAAAAATTATATCCAAAGTCTCATGTCCATGAAATGCCTGAGGGAAAGATGACTTTACCATTACAGATGAAAAACCTGTACCACTTCCTACAATCCTGAGGATGCACAAGAAAGCAAACCCTGTGAAAAGCAGGCTGAGTGCATCACTTCCACAACTGCTTACGCAAATATAAAAATCCAGGCTGCTGCAATACCCCACTCCCCTGCTATGTGCTACACCAAACATTTCTTCCACTAGCACAAATACCAGGGAATGACGGGCAGAAAACTATTCCAAGGAGCTCAAGCAGCTGAAAACTGACTCTGTTAGGGTGGGGGATTCTCTTTTTAAGTAGAACAGCCACTCTGTGTGCACTGCAGAGCTCAAATAATGTCAGCCAGAGCAGCAAGGGCAGGGTCACAGCAACTCAACCCAAACTTGCTCCGTGCTACCTGAGTGAGCATGGAGTTGTACGTTGAATTTTACTACCCCAGACATAACGTTACACAAACAAAACAGGGTAGCCCAAACAGCTTGGTACAGTATCAGGTCCCATTTATTTTTTCCTCACCAGGTATAGTAACTTTCCATACTTACAGGATATGGCAAAACAAGTATTTTTCTTTAAGGAGTTTCTGAAGGTTGCAGGGAGAACCAAGAAAAAACCCCATAATCTATAAGAAAGCTTACAAGAGCTCCTGTTACAGAGGCTATTTAGGTTAAATACTAACAATAATAATTAGAGAAATAATCACTAATGCTACACATTAGGAAACTAATTATGTAACCATATCTACAAGAGTAAGTTCAGTGACAACAAAATATGTCAGTGTAGAATTTTCACACATTCCACAATCATTTTTTGAATTGTGCTATGCACCTCTCCAGCACGAGAAGTGCTTTTGTTGCCTCATGCAATTGAAAATTGCATAGTTAAGTATACATGCATTCTTTTTAAATGGTATAAGAACCTGATATTTAATTCTAAGGAGTATGAAAGCATAAAGAGCATTAAAAAAAAAACAACTTTAAACAGCTCTTAAGGCATCCAGAATACCTATTTTGTTCTGCTAATATTTTAACCACTGCAAGGTGGAAGTGCAAGCTTAAGGAGCATGGAAGGTTATGCATGGTACATTAACTGTATTTTTCTGTGCAATCTACAATGCCCCCATACAAATAAAAAATGCTTCCTTGCTGACATAATCACTGCCCTTTCAACAGCACTAGGCAAGTAACTTCCATGGAGGCAGCTTCCCTACTGGAGTCCATCACAGCTGCAGTAACTTCCTGCCATTCCTTGGAGACCAGAAAGAGTTTTCCTAGGCACTATATAGAAGGAAAACACCAGTAGTTTACCAAAAAATGATCAAATCAGTCTTCTCTGTGGAAAATGACCTGCTTGAGTTTCTGTGACTCATCCTAACTCACACACTCAGGTAGTGTAACAGTCCAGCCATTTTGCCTAGGGAATGCTTTGGGTCCAGAAGAAAGGGGATATGAAGGGGAAGACTTCCAAGACTGCCAAGATATGCCTCACAAAGAAAATCACTGTTCCTTCAGAAAAGTGTCCACAGTAGCCAGTAAAGTCTTCCAGGTACTACCATTGAGGAATGGCCTGCTTTAAAACAGAATTAAAAGCTCAGCCTGTGATCCAGAGTGTGTTGTATGTGAACACACAAAGTTCCTCTGTATAGGCAATGACAAAAGATATGCCCTTGCCCCATCTGTGTTTGCATAAATAACTATTTATGGATTCCATTAAAATTGAGGCTAGAATAGGTACCATTTGCTCCCAGCAGAAATTTACAGGAGTAAATTCCTTGCAAATACTTGTCAGATTGGGATAAATGTTTGAGATCCACCCTTGCATTTTTTTCACTAGCCTACCTTCCTTCTGCAGTGAGGCATAAATTTTCTTTTAAATATACTGCACAGTAGTAAACACTGCTCGTGAATATAAGATTTATAGTACATTAATAAAATCATATAGGCTCACTGGCCTTAAATATATGAGGCACACAATTTAAGTTTTCATGACTACCTCAAAAGAGACCTAGAGTCTCCATGCAGCATCTTTAAATCTACAGAGTATTTACACCTACACATCATTCACCTCTTACCTATCTCTAATTATTTATTTTCTCCAGCACAGGACAAACTTCTGGAAGATTAATACTATATACAAGGCATGATATTTACTTTATTAGTTTAGGATTGTTGAAGAAAGCAAAGCAACACCTAGAAGCAACAGAGAACATAGGATCTTAGCATTTGTTTCACACAAAAGAGAAATAAAAAAAAATTTAAGGTTATTATAATGCTTCAAAATAATGATAGCTAGGAGGCAGAACAACAGAAATATCTAGAATCCAGATTCCAACGAGAAACAGAATAGTATCTGCAAATAGCCTGGCAGGTATCCTTGAAAAACAAATACCTTTAACACAATATAACAAATACCTTTGACACAATATTCAATAAACAAATACCTTGGACATAATATACCCCACAATATGCTAAAGCGTAGAGAGAGTAAAAAATACCTGAAATACCATTTTCATTGATATATATAGATATACATATCTCCATTCACTGCTGAAATTTTATATCAAATTTTTGTATATCAACTCAAGTAGAAACTGCTCATGAGAAATATTACTCATTATTTTATTAACAAAATTCAACACTGTGTAGAGAAAAGGTTTCAATCAATTTTCAAAAAGAATGAAAAGTTTATGTTTTCAAACAAAACAACCATTTTTATTTTAAAAATGCCTTGGTTTTGACAGCTTAGTTAAATATTGGAGGCTAGTGATTATTGCTTTCTATTATTATCATGCCTTCCAAAAATGCTAGGTGATTGATACTTCCAGCAAAATAGGAAAATAGTTTCTTCCTGACTCTGCCAGGATCTTCTTGGTCTTTCTAACAATGTCATACAAATCAGTTAAATGAGTTATTGTGGACTTAGATCAGCACAGGTAAGATTAGAAGCCAGACCAAGAGCAACAGGAAGCAAATCATTAATCCTTTCAAGGTTCCCTCTGATTGCCACAACTTTGCAGGCAAGACAAGTCTTCCCTAAATGGGCAGCTGAGGACACCTCAATACAGGAAAATCTTAGACAAAGCCAACACAATCACACTTTCACCAGTTTTTCCTACACCTGCCTCAAACACAAGACTAAATATGGATATTTTGGGGATGGATAATGTAAGCAGGACAAGCTGGTCAGACCAACTCTGTTTTCTAATGGTCATTATTTAAAAAGCCATCAAAGTGCAGCAGAAGTTAAAGCAGCCACCCAGCTGCTCTCACTTGCACTGAGTTCTAAGTTTCCTGCACTGAAGAGTAATTTCCTATTTCAATCTGTGTCCCAAATCAGAAGTCTGATTTATACCTGCAGTCATAAGCACGAGTCACCATGTATACTCTAACATGAAAACCTATGGAAAAATCAGCAGCAGTTCTAATTCTGGAATCCAAGAAACAGCCCCTCACATAAAAAGATGGCTCCCAAACATAACTAACAACATACAAAGTATCTTACATATGTATACAAACACACATAGCAACAGGAAAATAAAATTCAATCCTTGAGATCCTATTGCTCCTCAATTTTTATTTACATCATAATGCAAGCTCCGACTAGTTACAACTCCATGTTGTATTTTACACAGAAGCACCAATAACATGTTCAGGTCTATAAAGGGTAACAAAGGGGTAACAATGGATGCCCCAAATACACAAAAAGCTGATCCACGCTGGCATGATTTTATATGGATTTTACCAGTGATTTCATAAGAAAGTGGGAGAGCTATATGCTGAGGCCTCCTAAAAAACACAACCTGAATGTTATAGCTTCATCTTAATACATATGAGTATCTCTTCCAAATATTGCTACAACATATACATCAACATACATATATACATCTATATACATTTTTTTTAATCCATTACTTTTAAATAATTACTCTTTGGAAGAATGAGAATTAGTTTTGTACATTTGCACATCATGCAACAAATTCAGTCCTGACTTCACTGGCACAATCCTGATACTATCATTAGAGTGATCATAATGCAACTTTCTGTGCAGTAGAATTAGATAATCTACATAATGCATTGCATGCTATTGATTCTGAAATGACATTGTGGAAGAGACTCATATTTCAGTGCGCCACAGTCACCAAAAGATCTTACCCTTAATTATTTGCAGAGCCAAAATGCAGTCATTTCCAGAATTTACTTATCAGCATTCTTTATATTAATATTATACTGTGAATTGTATACAGTATTTTCACATTTGCAATATTTAATGCAACATGCTTTGTTGCAACAGACAAAAGAAAAGGATTCTGATTCTTAGTAGGCCCCTTGCAGTATCTCTGGATGCTTCCAAAATAGAAATAACAGAAGTGTTAAAATATCTGAGATTTCTAGTGTGAATGGATAAACCATTTTTAAAGAGCACAACAGTCTAACATACGGTTTTCGTCAAATGATGCTTCAATTGTGTGCTGCATGGTTTAAGGGGTAGGTAAGTGGGTGGAGGGAGGTTTCTTACTTTAGTTTGTCCGCAATTAATTTTTGAAATATTTCTTTGTAGCCTTCTGGAGGGGCTCAGGCAAAATGCTAAACTAATTGTAATGTATCACTAACATCTGTAACATATTGATCATTTCACTCCCAAATCCTTCAAACATTTGCTGATCCGCAACTGCTTCCCTATTTAGGCTGAGCCTAAATAACTTAGCACAAAATTACGTTCAGAAAAGTATTTTTTGTGCTCTGCTATTATTGCACAATTAAATTCAGAAGTCCCCACATAATCTGCTTTGCTGCATTTAATTATTCAGAATTTGAATACTTCCTTTCCTTTTTTACAGCTACAAAGTGTCTTCAAGAAAATAAGCTGGTTCAAAATTACCACTCTGCTAGTCTATACTTTGTCAAAACTTAATGAAGGTCCATTGGATGTTGCCTCTGTAAATTAACCTTCTCACCACAAGAAATTGTCTTTTAGGTTCTACACCTGCCTTCTTCCACTTACAAATTATAAACTGGTTTAAAATGCAGCATGCTTCAAACTTAAAATGAAAGTATCAGGTCTCAAGCAAATTTGTCAAAATCGAAAATTACCACAGTAAACCTGAATAGATACAAGCCTATATTCACATGTTTTGCATCTTTGGCTTTCATTGTACTCAGCATACTACAATGTAACATGTGCTTCCAATGACTCAGATTAGCAAGATGATCAGAACATCTTTGAAGTATATTTGCAGTATATGTGCCATCCTCACAGGGGGTTTTATTCAGGTATATTTGACATGCCAAATTGTAATTCTTTATGCCCACTTTAAAACCCAACAAACCCTAACCCTTAAGATTTTTATTTACTAACACCGTTTATTCCTGGACTGTTTGAAAATAACTTGACAATGCTGACGTTCCAAACAAAGACCACACTTCCTGTTCTTACAGGGAATCTGGAACACCATCAATGTTTTGTTCAGCTTGCATAAGTCACAACTGATTGGCCACAGTCCCTGTGGGCATGCCATTTCATCCAGACTGGACGGTTCATTAGTCATAATTACTATAACTGTACAGCAGAGACTGCAGTTTTATCTCATCATACATCTTTGATAAAGCTGCTTCTATTTCTGCTTCATCAGCATGTGAAGTTACATTATTGGAGCTTTCATTTTCCAATCTGTGATTAACATCGGTTGTTCTGCTTATAAAACGTGCACCAAAATTCAAGATAACACACAAAGTAAGGCCACGGCGTGACCACTGTTTGAACTTTGCGTTGGAAATCCTGCAGCAGTTATTGCTGCAGAGGAAGAAGAGACTCTGAAATGACAGAGTCGCTAGGAAAATTTAACCGAGGGAAGTACCATAGCGATTTTTAAGAGAATAAAATAAGGCTGTTGGTTTCTACCGTGAACTGTGACACGTTAGAAAAATCTCTCAGCTTGGTACGAAGGTTAGAGACAGGAAATTTCTGACAACTGCTGGGTCAATCAGCATTTTTCAGGTAGTGTTTATACAATTGGAGAAAACGAAAGCCTGCAACATAAAGAACCACGGTGAAAACTGACAGCCAGCGCACTGCACTCCAGTTAGCAAACAGATGCTAAAACACTTAGATCTAATAAGGACTGTGAATGCAATCTTTAACAAAATGCATGTAAAAGTCTCACATTAAGGCACTTCCTTGTGATGCTTGTTGCTGATTTTTCCATCTTATTGTGTGAAAGCAGGGAACACAAAGGCTGGTGGCACCATCTGAATGTGCAACGTGTACCCATGATAGGCCATATAAACAGTCATAATCGACAGCTACACGCAGGCACTGAGGCTGCAAAAATCCCAGAGTAATTAGTGTTGTCTGAATGCAATGACATCTGTTTTCTCATGGTCCTCTAGACTTGTCAGGCCAATAAGATGTATATGAAAAAATATGACAAGCATTGCAAATGCCCTTCTGAAAGGTCTCACTTTGGGAAAAGCTGAAGGAATGACACGTGCCACCTCTTTTTTGCCAATATATCTAACAGCCAAAGCTTGAAGATTTGAAAAAGGTCTTTTGAGTCATTTTACATTTGACTGTGGAAGTTTCATTCAGAACAGAGCACTATGCTTAGGAAAGAATATATTGCAGCAGCTTTTGTTCTTTTAAAAAAGCAAGCTTTGTTAACAAGAGTAAACGAGACTGTTTATTTCTGACCAATGTGCTTACACATCTGTGTCATCACTATCTCCCTTTTTAATTAAAGCAGCAGACACCATGTAGACCACAACAGTGTATGTCTATATACACGTCTTTAATATTTTTATTTTGCATAAGAGTGGAGCAAGAACAGTTTCATAGCTGTGCCTTCTGACATTGCAAAAACACAGTACCCTTTTCATCTGAAGACCTAAGCTTTTGTTTTAGGATTCACAGCCTTTTTCCTTAATATGCCTATCCCCCCATTCTTTTTCTGGACTGTAGCATGTTTGAGCATGCGTTTTCTCCAAGAAAGACATTAGTCATCATTAACAGAAGCCCTGACACCAAGTCTAAGTGCCTCTCCACAATGACCAAGTGGCAATCATCTTTCTCTTACCCTGTCACTGCTGATTAGGGGGTTCTTTCATGAAAATTTAATTTGTCGCCTTTCTACAGCTCCTTTTTACATTTCTGCAATAACACAGTATGCCAGCATCACTAAAAATACAGTAAAGGAGGCTGTACCTGTTCATAAGAAAAGGTAAGATTCAGACTGCATGGCTGTAGTTTTTACTTAGTTAAAAAAAAAAAAGAGGCCCTGCAGGATGAAGAAAACAACTGACGGAAGAAAAACTCCTATTAAATACTGAAACTGAAGGACTCAACCTGGCACATCTTTGATCCAACTAACTGATTTTTTTTTTTTCCTTTGGAAGGCAGCTAGCCAGCCCCTATTCCAAAGCTTTGTTCAATAGGCAAACAGGTAAATGGAGTATCTAAACAGACTTTCACAACTAATTAATTTCCTAACTGCTTAAAATATAGAGGTATTCAGGTTTTTAGCTTATATAAATATTTATTAAAGGATTTCATAATCCAGTGATAAATTTCAACCTCACTTCTTGAGTCTGTGTCAACATTGCCCTTGCAGTTAGAGCCAGCCATGAAGAAAACAGCTTTAGCTGCTGCAGAAAGATGGAAGTTTCAGTCACAGATGATACTTTGCAGTTATTCAACATACACAGTCTCAGATTGCTGCTCTGTGTAACATTACAAACATTGCTGAACAAGATACCATAGCAATGAGTTATTTTAAGGAAGTTTTTCAAAACATTTACTCTTCTGCTTTATTTCAATTTGTCTAAGGATTTTTTTTAATTATAAGCATATGCTATTTTGTTAACATCTGTGCACAGAATAAAACCTGACTGAATTCCAACTTCTGAAAAAATGCAGATAACTTACATCCCTCAAATAAAATAACAATATTAGAAAACTTCATGAAATTCAAATTAAGATGCGTGAGTTCATTTAACTGATTTTCCATACAGGTATACTTTAAAAAGAAAACAAACCACCACTTATTACAGTTTTTATGTTCTCCCAATATCTTTCAGAATTTAATTAAGTGTAAAGCTAAAATCTGGATCTACCTCTATTAAATTCAGAAACCACAGCTAGTAAAATCCAAGTCATAAAAACTTTATTCAGCTTCCTAAAGTATTGGTCCTCCACTACTGACCCAGAACAGCATTGGTAGTCAGAACAGAAACTGCATTGCTAACACTCTGGATTTATAAGAAACCTCCAATATCTTTAAATAGTCTCCATATATGAAATTTAAGAAGAGGAAACTAGGAATTAAAAGCGGATTTTGAATGGCAGACTGTGATTGTTGTACTGCTACGGCAGTATAACTTTGATTAAATGCAGAGCAATACTAAAGTAAAAACAAAGCCCTGCCATGGTAACCTAAATTAACTACTGAACCAGATCATGCTGATACAGAGAGCTGGTGTTTTAAGCTATTTCACCTGAACTCGACAAAATCTTTGACTGTCTAGAGAGCACAAAATAAAGTTAATCTTCCCTGACCACACATCTCCCATTGTTTTGTTCCCCGCGTTCTCCTCGGCTCCTTGCCTGACGAGCCAGGAACGCAGATGTCAAGATCCCTGCTCTGCATCCATGTCAAGTTCAAGTACGGGAAGTTTAGCTCTTTGACTCCCCCACCCCCCCACCTCCAAGTCACTTGTCAGTAAAAGGTTGGGCGATTTATTGACCAGTGCAGGATGCCTACTGTCAGTGCTGAAGGAAATATGAGAGGGGGCTGTCGCTACTGTTCTGGAGCTCATTGATAATGACATACCTGCCTCTGTCACCCATTACCCATACTACAAACTACTTAGACCTAACTGAAAAATCAATAGCCTACTTGCACCGGTTCCTGTGGCTGCCTCCTTTGATTGTCAGCTCCTGTCTAGGGTCAGCACTTACATGAAAGGGGCTGTGACTGCCTGATGCTTTCAGGACAACCTAACGATATGAAACTAGCCAACAGAACAGTAAATTCTGTCCCCCTGCCCTCCTCATCAATTAGGCTTTGACTAGGCTTGCCTGTAGAAACCTGACCTTTTAAGTTTAGGTGAATATGGAACTAGCTGAACACGCCATTGCCCTCAGCACTGAGCCAGGAAATCCACTGACAGGTTAAACAAAACAGAAGGTTGTAACTGTCATAATTTGCATTGCACTTTCACGCCAACAAGGGTGTTATCAGTGGGGGCAAGCCCTGGAACACACAATGCAAGCACCCTAAGTCACTCTCCTCATAAATTTTCAAGTGAAGGGAGATAAAACATAAATTCACAAATGACCGCACATTTCAAGCCCCACTTTCTTTCAAGTTCGCACTCTGGAAGCCCACAAAGTACACAAACAATTCCCCTCTGGAGGCACACTGGCATGCAGATGCCAGTCAGAATGAACCTCCAGGACAGATGATGGATGGGGAAAAGCCACCTGTCTGTGCCTCTAAAGGACTCCTGTATTAGGTTTATTCTCCGTTGAGTATTTATATGCATCAATACGAAACACTAATGGAAAATACGCAGGCACACACCTGTATTTCGGAGCAGCAGGTAGCCATAAATTATTTAAAAATCCCCAGAGAGCCCTAACTGGCACTTCTGAGTAGTATCCACTTGTACATCCTGCATCTTGGAAGTCCATTAGCAACTTCTAAATATCCCTGTGACTACAACTAAATGATAAATGTTACATTTTAATGCATGTGCCCTCCTCCAAAGAATATTGACAACTGTGAAGCAAAGAACTAGAGCAAGAAATCTCAAGTAAAGGCTGAAGTATAATCTGAAGCTTAATACAACAGCTTTAGTAACTATAGACAGATTTTTTTTTTAAAAATAATAGCTGAATGCCTTACTCCACCTTTCTTCCCAAATAAATAAATATTAAAACCAAATGAAAATATTTTTAAAGTCTCTGATTATTTCTCCTTTCTCATATAGTAATTTTCAATCAAAAATAATTTTATGCCCTTTTATGCTACTGTTTCCATGGGTCTAATATACCCAATATAAGCATTACTGGAAAATGCAGACAGCATGAGTGATCCAAGGAATTTATATAGTTTGAACACCTGAGCTTCTTCATACCATGAAAGGGCTGGCTACATCCACAAACTGTAATTAATAATAATTTTTTTAAACTGTGAGAAAGCTAGGAATTTTCTGTGGACTTTATTCAGTGCATACAGTGAACAACTGTTAATGTAAATATACAAACTACTCCTATAAATCCCAGGCAAAATTCAGAACAAAAATTTAATTAGTGCTTTTTACTCTACAGCTGGACCTTTTTAACTCATGCACCCTTAATATCCTTCTCACACAAAACCGTGCAGTGCCAGATACAAGAATGAGCTTTTGGTAAATAACTGATAGGAAAAATGCTGCTGTTTGGTTTTGAGCATTTTAAGACTCAGTTCCAAAACTCCAGATACTTTTGTAGGCTTTACTTTTGAATGCTGCCTCTATATATATGCCAGCAGCTGCACTTAGCTTATTTCAAATGTACTTTTTGAAATTGGAATTGAGAAAGGAAAACTGCTGAATTACAAAAAGACAAAAACTTTCCTCATTAAAACTTCAGATAATATGTTACACTGCAACAATATTTGTTACACAGTAACAAATACATAATGTTCTAAATATACATAAAACAGCACAAATACAGAGAAAACTCGTCAAAAATAAGAGCACAGAACTGCATTAAAGCCCTTTTAGATAAACAGAATGGCAGTAAGAATTAATATTGTACTCCAAACAAACTACAGAGCAAACGCTAGTTAAAAATGGTAGACCTAATTGAGTCTGGATGGTCCCCTTTACAGACCTAATGCAATGATTAACTATGCATCTGGTAGCATGTCAAGTCCTTTTTGTGTGCCTATCTGATAGTGAAGTGAAAGGGCATGGACAGTGTCCAGTCCCAGCAAGCAAATCATTTGGAAGCAGTCATAGCCATAGATCAAAGATTTTTCACTCTATCCAGAGTCTATTTAAACACACCAACCCAGCCCCTTGTTGCAGACAAAACCAGTTAGAAAATAAGAAAGACTCCTCGGGATACAAAGATAATAAAGGAAGATAGAAGTAGAAAATTAAGAAAAGAAACAGACTGGCAGAACCTTGATTTCCATAGGCCAAGACAGCTGGTTTACATCCTAGTTTTATTTCAGATGGTTAAAGAAAAGGAACAATTTCCATCTCTTAGATCACCAAATATTATTTCAATTAAGCTATGCAGATGGCTTCTATACATTATTTGAGCCAATATAGTTTACCTTTTCCAGCAGTAGGAGATGGTACGTTGAACTATTTTGCACACAGGTTTTAACTAATTCGTAAGATTAAACAGAGAACAGCCTATTAACAGGAAGAGGTTATTTTGAAATAAGACACACACAGCAAGATATAAAATAGGAATAGCTACAACTTGGTTCTCTCATTAGAAGTAGCAACAAAACTCCTGCAATGATTTTACAACTTGTAGTTTACTACTTTTATGTCAATATAGTACTTTCAAAGGATAAAAATTCAATACAATGAAGTACCATACACAGAAAAGTAGACGGTTCTAACTGTGCATTTAATTTGAATGAGGGAACAGTTAGAACACTGCTCAAACAGGACTTTTTTTTAGTTAAATAAAAATTGCATGCGTTTTCTATCAGATCCAAAGTCAAAACAAAATCATCTTAAAATACAGGGAGGAGAGCAAGGGAGAGCCTTGATATATTCCATGCTGGTCACCAGTGCTATTGAGAAGATTGAGCCCCCTCTGTTCCGTCCTCTCACAAGACCCTTTCCCTTTATAAATTATGCTCACAGAAACTCACTGAAAGGTTATAACCTGTACAGTGGCTTGTGAGGAGCAGAGGATTTCATACTGCTACATGGTGTATTTGAGAAAACACTTTTTTAAACCTAAGCTTATAAACTAGAAGCTTTCACCTCTGAATCTTGAAAACAACATTTTAAAAGAGTGTAACTTAGACAGTTTTAGGTTACCTTATACATATGCTTTGTCTTGACAAGGCTGCATGAAGATTTTGATCTCTGAAATAGCTGTCTGACCAGTAAAATCACACAGGCTATTGTTTGTTGGCATCATTACACATATGCACGGAGACGTCAACATCTAAGGCAATAAACAGTGCAATCATCTGCAGCTACTGACAAAAAAGCCAAAAGTCTGCAAATTAATCTTCTTCATTTCCAAAACTTTTATTTTGCCTATAACATCTTTGTAATTTTTATACTTTTAAAAGAAGCACTGATTCAGCCTCGCAGCATTTTTAAGAACCAAACATTATCTCTGTAGCCCAACTCAAATTTTTACTTAAGCAAATAAGTGTTGATGCATTCAACTGGAGGTCAAGCAGAGAAAATATGGGCATGTTACATGCTCTCACTTTTAAAAAATATGTTATTAATGTAATGAATTAGTTATTATAAACAAAGACCAGCCAACACACTTGAATTTTGCTACTTCTAATGGACGAAACAGTATGCACCCACCCCTACTGCATCCAAACAAAAGGCCTACATGAAGTTTTAACAAGACAAAAAAATTCTACAAAAGCAATAGAATTGTTCTTTTTTAGTACGTCTGATTTTCCCTGATTGCCAACTTATTAAAGGTAAACTTACAAAACAGTATTTAGTATTGAAAGCAGTCTGTAGCTAAAAGAAGTCACCATTAGTCACCATGAGAAAAGAGAAGATGCTACCTTTAATACAAAGTTTAAGGCATTAGAGAAAGCCCCCCAGCAGCAGATTGCATATGGTTAAACACCATATTATGAACACAATCACATTTTAAGACAGAACAGGAAAGCAGAAATAAGCTACTTAAAAAGAGTAGTTGAAACCATCCCCTTTCCCGCTGAAGAAACGAAAGCTAGGGGAGACTCAGAAATATGTATAAATTATTTAATTACCATACCACTCAATCTCCACAGGAAAAAAAAGTACAGGATTCATACAACACTTTAATCTGATGAAATACATTAACGACATTTGTAAAAATGAAATCATCTTTTCTCCTCTGGTATGTGCCATCAACTAACTTCATACACACAGAGCTTAGAACAGATCAGCAGACACTAAAGCCAAGCCATGACTCCCAGAAAGAGGTACACACTGTAACTACTGAATGTAAAAGGAACTGTATCCCTCAAACCCAGTGCATTGGCTGTAACTATTAACCCGGTTCTGCCGTGGAGAAACACAACGTGCATTACTGAATCATTTCTTTTCAAATCCATACATTCCCTGCAGCAGTTCAAGCTTCATCAGCAGTGCAGGAATGTATGAAAATGACAGGCAAAGGGCACTAGCTCTTTTCCCATACTGTTCTTCTATAAATGGAAGCAGAGTCCTACAAAGCACTTAAAGCTGAGAATGTTGGAAGACTGATCTCCAGGAAAAAAATACAATGCTAGGTTCCATGAGCAGATTAATTATTCCGTTTTCTGCAAAACTGTTTCCATTAAATGAAAGGACAGAGAGAATACCAACTGCTAGAAAACAATGGAATGCTAGCTGGGTCTCATCTGCAAAGCTGCCATGAACAAAGCATATACAAACACATACATATTTCATATGCTATTCTTAAAAATATTTCTTAGCCCTTTTGGGAGCACCTGCTCCCTCTCGGCAAGGGAGAGAAAAAGGACAGGCTTGGCAGAAATCTTTTAACAGCCTTAAGTCAACTTGATTAAACTTTGATTTACCTTAAAAATTACACCTTATAGCAGTAGCATTTTATAGAAACTTTAAAAATACACCGGTCACGATTAAAAGGCTCTGAAATACTTAACATATGCCACGTTGATAAGCTGGTTAGGCAATCAAATGCAAGTATGCTATATCACAATGCAGCAAGAAACTTGCATGGTTATTGCTAAAACTCTGAGCTGTTTTCCAGCTTTTTTCTTTTGTTGTTTAAGGGTTTAACACAAATACATAGAGTTCTCTTGAAGAGGGAAAAAAAATAAAAAGTCTTAATGGCAGCCCGTCGCTGCTACTTTGCCATCCTTAATTGAAGAAAATGCCGTGGCACATCCCATGCCTGCACGGCTGGATTTACACCAGCCCGAGCTCCCTGCCGTACCGAGCGGGAGGGGGCAGGAGGAGCCAAGGCAAGAGCAAACACTGCACACCGCGTCCTCTTGCCCGTATCTTTTTACAGAAGCCCTTGCTAACAAAACACTATAGCTCCAGGCAGCGGCATGCTGATGTTGGCACTGCTTAAACCAAACAAACACGATGTTTAACAGTCAAATAAAATGTCCCGCAGCCTCCCTAATGAATTTGTCAAGGACCATCAGATCACCCCCGCCCCTGCCTCATTAACTCAAGTATGATGAGACGGATTATAACGAGAGAATACAGATCAATCGGTCTGAAGACTTCAAGTGGCTTTTAGCCCTGAGAGTTTCCCTCTCCGCGGCACACACACGCACACGGTCTTTTTTAATGGAATACAGTATCTCCTGCTGCTGGAGGGGATGCCACTTCGTTTTATACACCATCAAGGAGCTGCTGATGGACTTCTACACTAACATACATAAAAGCAGAGGTGACAAGGGCTCTTCAATTATAGCCTCCTCGGATCCTGTTCCCCCTTCAATTATTCATCCCGGCGAGAGCAAATTCCGCCACAGATGAAGCCGGTCTTAATGCAGTGCGGCCACAAACGCCCAGACACAGGAGAGAAGGGTTTCACGTGCATTATTTGCTGGAAGTGTTTAAGTTTATTGCTCAAATGATGTTTCTAATTAGCGCTGGGGCAATAAATTAAAGTCAGCTTTTGTTTAGCTGATTTATTATTTACTAGAGCTTCAACCTCAGGCAGGAAAATTGGTAATGAATTGTTTTAAATCTGAACACTGGTAACGCTACATCATTAGGCACCTTATCGGGGGGGTGGGTAGGGAATCGCCCCCTCCTTCTGCCTTCACCCTGAAAAAAGAAACGCGTGTTCCCCCCACCCTTCCCCGGGCCGCCTGTCGGCTCCGGCATCTCCCCTACGCCCAGAACTCGTCAACCCCCGGGCTGAGTGCTCTCTGCGGGAAGCGAGAGCCCGCGGAGCCCTCCTGCCCACCTCAGCCCGGAGGGCGGATGTGCAGAGCGCTCGCCGGCGAGAGGAGCGGTGCCAGCCCGGCCCGGGAGCTTTGACGGCGGCGTGTGAAAGGGACCCCCAGCCCTAACTAAGTCTTGTCTTTGCCGGAGGCGAGGCGTAGGACCCTGCCTGCTCCGCCCGGCCAGCCGAGCCGCGCAGAGAAGCTCCGCGCAAGCGAAGCGCAGCGATGCCCGCCCGGCGCTGCCGCCCGCGCCGACGGAGCCTCCGAGCGCCCCGGGGAGGGGGCAGCTCCGCAGGCACTTACCCACGCCCCGGGGCCGAGAGCCCCGCTCCAGCCCGCGCATTGCCGGGACGCCCAGAGACCGTGAGAGCAGCGGCGCCAGCGCCTTGGCGAGCCAGCGACTCTGCCCTCGTGGCAGCATGCCCCGTCTCCCCCATCCCTCGGAAGCTGCTCTCCTCGGAGCCTTCCCTGGGTTCGTCTCCCTCCCGACGGGGCCGGGCCCGGCGGGGACACCTGACACCAGCACCGGGCACCGCGGCCCGCCGGGCCAGCCCCCCATCCCCGGGTGCGGACTGCCCCGGCGGCAGGCGGGGAAGGAGGGAGGGAAACAGGGAGCCGATCCTCTCCTCGCGGAGGACGGAGCCGCACCGGCGCCGGGCACGTTCATACTTATTTCTTCCAGCGGTACGGTCGGCACAAGACATGTTTCTAATTTAAACGCACACAGAAAACAGACGGCGGTATTTTCTTTATTAAAATCAGCCAGCTGCGGCGAACCGAGCCCAAACGCTGCGAGCGGGTTACCGGGAAGCTCTGCGGGGAGGAGCGCACCGCGTCTCCGCACGGTCACGGCCCCGGTCCCGGTGCGGCTCCCGGGCGGCGAGAGCCGCCCCGCACCGCGGGACTGCACGGCCCAGGGTGGGCAAAGCAGCTACGGACACACGCACCCTTGGCCCGAGCACTGGAGATGGGGAAACTGCCCTCCCTTCCAGCCTAAGTTCCCGCAGAGAAGCAGTTCTGGCTGCTGTGCAGCAGGTACTGCCCGGGGGCTCCCTCCGACCTGACATCACGGAGCTACGGCTTTATGTCCAAATCGTTCAATATTCTTATTAATACAAACGTGCATAAAATATCGTTTCCTTTCGAATAACTCAATGCTCCGCTTTAGGAGGATGAACAGAACTTTATGGCACAAGATTTATCTAAATTAAGGTGACTGAGGGCAATAAAACAAGGTGTGCCGCGCTGCTCCGGTGACGGTCTCACTTTCACTGCTGCAGCCCGGCATTAAGAGAAATAAGATTTATGCCTGCGGTGAAGCCTCGGCCCGCCTCTCCCCTTTCCCCGCACACACCGGCACTGCCGCCGGGTCCCCTCGCAGCGAGCGGAGGGAGCAGCGAGCTCACCTCGCCCTTCCCCCGCCGCCACGGCGAAGTTGCAGGGATTTTTGGCTTTTCTCCCCCCACCCCGCGCCGGTTAGCGGGACGCTCCGAGCCCCCCCCCCGGCTCCCCTGCACCCCATCCCGGCTCCAAGCCCGGGCGCGGAGCGGACGCGGCGCCCCTTCCCCGCCGGGGCCGGGGCGGGAGCGCGGGCGCGTGTGCGCGCCCCCGCGCCGGCCGTGTCCCGCGATTGGCCGCGGCGCTGACAGCTCGGCGGCGATTGGCGGCGCGGCCCCGCCCCGCGCCCGCGCGCGGCCCCATTCATAAACTACAGGGCCCGGCGGCACCGCCGCGAGAGAGACGCGGGCACACGGCGCAGGAGGAGCAGAGCGAGAGGCGCGGAAAGCCAGAGCCTCGGCGCGCACTTCCAGGGGTGGGGAGGGGGAGGAGAAGCCATCCCGGGCACGGCAGCTACGCCCTCCTCCCGCTCAGGATAAAACACAGTCTGTGCAAAGAAAACAAAAAAAACCAACAACTCCTCTCTACACAATCTCTCTCACAACAATCTATGTAGAGCTGCAGGACAGGAATGAGAGATCACAGACCAAGTGCAGCCGTCTGCGCGTAAAGATAGAGACAGCCACAGAGCCGGGTTCAGCCAACGCCTCCAGCAGGAAAAGGGAAATCAACAACACCCCCTGACAGTCTGAGCGAGCGGCAGCCAAACTCATGCACATCTCTGGCGGTGCCACGGACTGAAAAAGAGAGAGAGAGAGGCAGACAGACAGACAGACACAGAGTTCACTCTTCCGCTGTGGGCATTGCTCGCATTCTTCTCCTCTCGTACCGTGTGCGGTTTTTTAAACTTCGCCGCCGACCGGCTTTTCTGCGGGGACCTTCAACGAGTCCTGGGGAAGTTTGTTTGTTGCTTTGGGTTTTTTTCCATGAACTATTGAAACAGCATTTTTGTCGCTGCGCGGGGGGGTGGGCGCCTGAGGGCAGAGGCAGCCCAGACCTCCCTGCCCCCATCGCCATCCAAAACTTTGCGCTCCGGGAACCCGCGGGGGCTGCCCTCAGCTCCGGCACCGGCATCACCACCGCCGCCGCCCAGCCCGCACCGTCCCGCTCCTCCTCCTCCTCCTCGCCGGGGCAGCGCTGGGCTTCGCTCCTTTGTGCTTCGCCGCCCTCCCCGATTTCTTTAATTGCTCTCACTGGCGCGCCGCTGCCGCCTTCTTCCCGGAGGCGGTGGGGGTCTGCGATTTGGCTGGTGCCCTCCGCAAAGCTGCAGCCACCGCTAAAGCATTGGATCCCTCAACGTACTGCGAGAGCCCGGTGTACAGCCCGGACCTGTGCCCCAACATGATCGCCGCGCAGGCCAAGCTGGTCTACCAGCTCAACAAATACTACACGGAGCGCTGCCAGGCGCGCAAGGCGGCCATCGCCAAGACCATCCGGGAGGTGTGCAAGGTCGTGTCGGACGTGCTGAAGGAGGTGGAGGTGCAGGAACCGCGCTTCATCAGCTCCCTAAGCGAGATCGACGCCCGCTACGAGGGGCTGGAGGTGATCTCGCCCACCGAGTTCGAGGTGGTGCTCTACCTCAACCAGATGGGCGTCTTCAACTTCGTGGACGACGGCTCCCTGCCGGGCTGCGCCGTGCTCAAGCTGAGCGACGGCCGCAAGCGCAGCATGTCCCTCTGGGTGGAGTTCATCACCGCCTCGGGCTACCTGTCCGCCCGCAAGATCCGCTCCCGCTTCCAGACGCTGGTGGCCCAGGCCGTGGACAAGTGCAGCTACCGGGACGTGGTGAAGATGATCGCGGACACGAGCGAGGTGAAGCTCCGCATCCGGGAGCGGTACGTGGTGCAGATCACGCCCGCCTTCAAGTGCACCGGGATCTGGCCGCGCAGCGCGGCGCAGTGGCCCATGCCCCACATCCCCTGGCCCGGCCCCAACCGGGTGGCGGAGGTGAAGGCGGAGGGCTTCAACCTGCTCTCCAAGGAGTGCTACTCGCTGACGGGCAAGCAGAGCTCGGCCGAGAGCGACGCGTGGGTGCTGCAGTTCGGCGAGGCCGAGAACCGGCTGCTGATGGGCGGCTGCAGGAACAAGTGCCTCTCGGTGCTGAAGACGCTGCGCGACCGGCACCTGGAGCTGCCCGGGCAGCCCCTCAACAACTACCACATGAAGACGCTGCTGCTGTACGAGTGCGAGAAGCACCCGCGGGAGACCGACTGGGACGAGGCGTGCCTGGGCGACCGGCTGAACGGCATCCTCCTGCAGCTCATCTCCTGCCTGCAGTGCCGGCGCTGCCCCCACTACTTCCTGCCCAACCTAGACCTCTTTCAGGGCAAACCCCACTCGGCCCTGGAAAGCGCTGCCAAACAGACCTGGAGGCTAGCCAGAGAAATCCTCACCAATCCCAAAAGCCTCGACAAGCTATAGGGTTAACACCCCCGCGCACAAAAACTCGCCCTCCGTAAACAACAACAGCGCCTAAAAAACTTTTTAATTTAACGCGAACGACGACGGAAAGAGGCGGCGAAAGACAAGCGCCCCCGCCACCCCCCCAGCCACCTGCAGCTCGGCCTTTAAAAACTTGCCGGCGGTTTTCCCGGCATAAACTCTCACCGCCTTGCATGGAAGAAGGAAAGAGCCTCTCTCCTCCTGTCCTCCAGTGTGAATTTTTAAAAAGTCACAAAAAGAAGCGATCGGACTTTTGCAACTTCAAAACGAAACCCGAAAGGTACATTTTCCAATCCATGTATAGTCCTTTTCTTATGCTCTCTTGTTTGCCTGAATGTTGTCACCAAGTGAAAAATTATTTAACTATATGTACAAATCTCCCTTTAAAAAAGTTTTACTGATGTTAAATGTATTTCGGTGCCAAGGTCAGATTATGTGCCCCACAACTGACTTGTTGCAAATAGTAATAAAAATATTACTTTAACTTTACGCTGACTTTTTGTGAATGGTTCTTAAATTCAGGCAAGTAGATTCGTTCTGAACCTCAGAAGGAAATTTTTTAAAAGAAACGAAAACACAAGATGCAAAGATAGGCTAAATGCAACACCTAGCCCAAGCCTTAGCGCAGCATATTGACTGACATTTTCTAAACCTCCCTTTAGTTTCCATTTTTAAAAAAAGTGCATCTAAGAAAAAAATCTTATATATTCTGTAGTTCAGCATGTGACAACATCTGCTCTATTTCTATTACCTTAAGCTTCTGTTCTAAATCTTGGAATATATGGAGCATTGCACAGCAGCTCGCCACAGTTTAGTCAGAATTACAGCATGCCTTTTCCTACCCAACAGTCGTTTTTTCCCTTTAATTTTTTTTCCTTATGGTATTCCTCCCTTTTATTTTCCCCCTGTAAATCTCGAGCACTGCATTTTGTTTTAAAAATCCATCGCTGTTTGCTTTTGCTTCCCAGCGCGAACGCGCTGTCCATTTGACTTTGACACGAAGGAAGTATAGATCCACCCTGAATAATTAATGCGATTTAGAGCAACCGGTCGATATTTTTTTTAAACAAACATTTGTTTTTGCCCAGATTTTTAAGTACAGCATAAAATCGCACCACAGCATAGTCAGAGGGGGAGATAAGCAGGAACCCGCCAGGAAACCACCCGATCCTACACCAGCACCCGGGCGCTCTCTGCCGATCTCCTTCCCTGCCCGAGCTCCCTCTCCCAAAGCGAAGCTCTGCCTCATTCTCTGCAGTGATTTCGCTTTTAGCTTGCTCGGGACGACTTAGAAATACTGGCAGGACTTTTGTCGGGAACGCGTTCCCAAGCCTTAAAAACGTTAGCTTACCAGCTCGAGCTGCCCGAAAAATTGCAATGGCAGTTTAGAATATTTCGAGCAAGTTTTCATGTCCTTTCGTGGGCGGGGGGGAGGTAAAGAAATGTAAGTTCTTGCCCCAAAGGACTAATTTCGTTTCCCTTTTTACGGAGATAGAAAGAAATAACCACTCAAATTCGAGCTGCTTTCGCCTCTAAATTTACAAACGAAATTCTCCACGGCGGCAGCCGCCGGGGCGATGGAGCGGGGTGCGGCGGGGCCACCCTACCCGGCGGAGCGGCACACCCCGGCCCGACCGCGCCGCTCCATCCGCAGCCCCTCCGGCTCCGGCTGAGCTCCACAAGTCTTTTGTGGAGCCATCTGAGCGCTTTCCGCAGCGCTGATCCCGGATCACCTGGCAGAACGGGCTCAGCCCGCGGGGCTACCCTTTCCTTCCCAAAACAGCCCGGAGCCCGCGGATAAACTCTGATCGTATCGCTGCCGATGCTATCGCTACCTAAGGCAGGTTTTCCTTCAGGAACTTGTCACACTGTTTTCTTTTCAGTAGTTTAGACAAATATACAGGGAACTTAAATTTATCAAACAGATGAAGCCTCATTAATTAAACAGGCCTACTGAGCTTACAGCGGATTAGTTGTTGGGGCTTTTTTTTTTTTTTTCCAAGGGGCATTTTCTATAGCAGCTCGTCATCGCTATCAAGGTACATTGACTTCAGCGAAGGGTGGGGCAGGGAGGCATTAATGCTTGAAAAGAAGCTGTTTTTTAAGCTTAGTTTTAAAAAAAATTATTCAGATGTGAATTTCAGCTCCCGCCCCAACCCTGAGACATTACAAAAGGTCTTTTTTTTTTTTAAGTCCTCTAGCTAAAGTAACATCACAAGCAAAACGTTAGAGGTGTAGCCAGTATTTCATGTAACCAGCTCCTCTTGGTATAAGAACTCAAAGAAAATCTCTCAGATACAGGATAAAAGATAGAGTCAAACCAAACCAGAATGCCTACTCACAGTTAAGGGGAAAACCTCTACCAAATACTGGGAAATAGGAGAAAAGGAGGCTAATTATATGTTATATGTCAGTGTTCCCATAAAACACGTAACAGAAATGGTAAGAATTAGTAACTGTATTCAAAGACCCTATGTGCTAAACATGGAAAACAAAAATGCAGAATAATGCATATCTGTAAGACTTTTCTTATGCTAATACAATACAAAGCAGAACATTTTAGATGGAAAATGAAATACAGTAACACATCAAACTAACTTTACATTTTACATTTATATCCTTTTCATCAAGTGATTTTTTTAAAAGTTAAATGTGGCGGAGGTTTAGTGAAACATAGTGGAAGGAGTAAGCATATAAAAATTTTAGCCACTATCTCATACTTAAAATAATTTCCAATATATTTCAAAAATTCTTCAGGACCAAAAGAAAACTTGAATCTCATTTATGATATTGCATAAACTCACAGTTCTAGTTAATTGCTTATATTAAAATCTAGCTCTAACAATCTGAGAGCATTGCTTTTCAAAATAAATTTATTCCTTGATGGGATTTGATAATCCCAGCTTTCAGACCCACCAATGCCATTTTTAATACAGACAAGAACAATTTACTCAACAGGAACAAAGAACTGAACTGCTGCTTAACACACAAGGTATTCTCTCTACAGACAAGCAGAAAACCACCACTTCTTCCAGCAGTACCCTTCACAAAGAAGTTATTACCCTGTTTACCAGATATTACCTTATTACACAGATATTTAAAAAAAACAAGCCATGACTATGCCTAAATTGTGAGAATATTTACCAACTGTGTCTACTTTGGAAATGTTGCTGCAGTACTGTAGAAAACATTCAAGCGCAACATTATTAAGCTAATTGCACAATATACTCCCTTTGAAACTGGGATTTTACTGAAGGTTACTAATTTTAAACCAAAGACTAGTAATCAAGCAACTCGGAGCAAATAAAGTTTGTGAAAATTAGCAAGCCAGCTCAGAAACATCTTTTAGGAGGGCAATTATGGTTTACGCTTCAGCACAATAAATAATAACAGGCTCTGTAAAATGTGTTACAGAGTAATATGACAGAAGCACTGCAAACTTGGGAGTGTGGGAAGTTTAGTGCTGTGTTACATTGACATTAGCTAAAAACAGGAAAGTAAAACTAAGTATTTGGGCTAAAAGGCTCGTTGAACTTCCCCGTACTCACACAGGCCTGAGATTCAAGACGTCTTTATTTAAGACGTGTCTCCCTGGAGCTTTATTCGCAGAGAGCTAATTAACATTCAACTAGGGTCGAACTGTGGGAGGGGGAGAAAAAGGAGCAGGAAAGGAGGTGTCACCTATGTGAAGTTCAGTAACATATATGGTCACTCGCAAAGTTATTAAAGCAGCAACACTGCAGACCAATAGAGGTAAAGGAAGTCAAATGAAGAATTAAAGGTCTTGGGTAATTTGTCATCATCTCTCAGAGCTCAGGGTCAATGATCTCTTACCTTTGGGTCGATTTTCTTAAAACTAGGATCTTCTTCATCCACCTCAAAGTAGAGCTCAGAAAGAGTGATGGAAAGAGTGCCTTTCACTACTACTGAGGGTGCCACAAGCTGAGCTGGTGTGCTGAGTGCCACTGGACCTGCCAAAGCGAGAAAACACCAACAATGTTCAAACCGAAAAGAATGCGAGTACAAATTACTCACTTTTCAGGCCAAGAACATTAAAATAAAGCAAAGAGCACAGCTCTTCCTTAAAGAGCAAACCCCTTTTTGTCCCGGAAAAGAACATATGTAACAGATTTGCAGTGTCTCTGTGCTGCTGAGCACTGAAGCAGCTGCAATTGCAAACTGCTGCATACATTATAGAGAGCTGGCTTTAGCATGGCAGTCTTTAGCTTTTACTCAGATACATTTTCTGTCCAAGAAAACTCCAAGAGTTGCATACCTTCTGTTACATGAAACATAGAGTGCACACATGAACACCTGAAATCTTACTGTCCGATGTGTTCTTTAGTTGCTGGAAAGTTTTGAGACCATTTCACAAAGATTAACACAGCAGTCAAGGCTCAAAGTTGTCTAACTGCAAAGTGTTCCCTCATGGATGCTAGAAATCTATTGTTAAGGTTACACAATGTTATAGAGCCTAAAGTAAAGTGTTTTAAAGATGCTTTTGATTCCACGTTAAATATTGTTCAAGGATTCCACACAGTGTTAGTGTAGCTCGGGGACTGTGGGAGTAAACAGCTGGAGGGTTGGTTTCCAACTGAATGAATTTTTATTGGAATAATCACATCTCCACAGGGCTTATCACAGGGACAAATCAGACTACTACTGAAAACAATAGGTTCAGCATAGATCTGACAATGCAGAACCTATTATATAAACTAACACATACAGAAAGAAAACAGGTTAGGTTTGTCATCCAGCTGATTAAGAGGCAAGGAAATGAAGTTACTTGGCTGCACTATTATCTGACTTTTGTAAAACAGTGGAAGATATTAAAATGACATAGACAATTTTGTTTTAATAAAGCATCTATAAATGAGGTACACACGTTCAGGTAATCAACGTGAGAATAACTGACAAAAAATTCAGATGAATTGTCATTTCCATCGATTGTTAGGAGGATGATGGTCCTTAATCTCGCATCAATCTCAATGTGTGCCACTAGGACAAAAGAAGAGATGCTCTGCTGAGATCAGAGCAGCTTTGCCCTCTATTCCCAACGTACAAATACATTGTGTCTGCAGATGGGCATGAGATAGCTGCGGAACTGCCATGATTTCCCAAAGCTCACCCCCACAAACGGATGAAATAAGCAGCTATGTGTTCTTTTGCTGTCTCCCTTTGCCCCCTGTACATTAGCATGTAATCCAGAGGAGAAATAACATTTTTTCAATCACTCGCCGACATTCAATTACAGGGCAAGCAGACAGCTGCAGAAGCTGGGGCAGTCCAGGCCCTGTAGAAGACCCCTGACAATTTCCACTTCATTTCTAACCCATACCACTTTATTAGTGAGGATTACTTCTTAATCCTATTGCCATTGTCAAGATTATATAATTAAACTCCCCTTTCACCTCTATTACAGTATGAATGTATTACTCGAACCAATGAATGAATAATAGAAGGAAACATGGAGAAGGGTGCTGAGAAGGAAGCTCATGGCAGAAAGGGAAAAATAAAAGATTCATACAGAGAAATGCCATTGCATCATTCTCCCATTAATTTATCTTCCTATGCAAATTTTCTTTTTCCTTATGATGCATTTTTAGCTTTGCTTTTTTTTTGGGGGGGGTGTTTGGTTTTTTTAAAGAGTGGAATGCACTTCAAGGATAAGCAAAATCCCAATAAATAACCCCTTCCACCATTTTCAGTGAATTATATGCATGATCCGTACCAATGCAAGAGTATACTACCAGCTTCTCAGGGAACCAAAACTATCCAATAAATGAAATTTTTATCTAAATTATCTACATGGGATACCAGATGAGAAGTAAAAAAAAACCACACAGAAGTTTGCATTTTCCCTGTAAAACCCATGTTCCTCAAATAACAATTAAGCCACTTTCCAACTCCCAGTCTCTGAACCACTGTTTACTCTGGTTTTACATTTTGAACTGTACAGAAATGGGATCCACTCCACTGAGACTGCAACATCAGCAAAGGTTGCATGTGACTATGTAAAATTAATAAAGTTCAGTGGTCTGAAGTACTACTTCTTCAGAAAAAAAAACCAAAACCAAGTGAAGTCTAGTAAGACTGCAGTCTGTGGAGAAAGAACTTCAGTGGGGGAATGTCAAGGGGTTTAAAGGAGTTAAATCCAGCAAGTGGACAAATCCTTTACATGCAAGTAAATAACCAGTATGTACAATTTTATGGACTTAGGAAAAAATTTAAGGTCTCCAAAGCCTTAAATTACAGACAACCTGCCTAATTGTCCACTAGGTCTAATAATTTGAGTGGAATGAGGTCAAGAAAACAAAAGAAGCACTTTTCAAGGTAGAGCTATTTTCTATAAGGAAGGTTTTCTAGAATAGATATCCACTGCAGAAGCAAGAAGGGTATAAAAGGCAGAGAGAGAAAATGCACAACTCTCCTCAAATAAACCTCCAGTTTCTGAGGTGCATAGAAAATTATCCTAATGACCCAGTTATGGGAAGTGGGTTAATTGTCAATGTGTATCCCAAACCATGATTCACTGCAGAGACAGGGAGATCAGAACTTCAACAGTAAAGAAGCTGAGGAGAAAATTAGATAGGTGACGTTACCTGTCAAGTTCTCCACTTCTCTTTCTTCCATGAATGACATGATATCATCATCACCTTCCAAGAGAATCTCGCTTTCTGAGTTCTGGTTTCCTAAAACTTGACTCTTGATGGACTGCTTTCCTTTGACAAGTATATCCTCATCGGGAGCTGAAATGAGACACAGTGCTGTCCGTCAGGTCTCAGTGACAAAGGAGTGTGATTTTTATTTTTTTTTTTATTGGAAGTTGAGGAAGAAAACCGTTTAGCACTAGCTGTGGGAAGTACCTGTCTTAATCCTCTAATGTTAGGACACATCTAGTTTTAATCCTATTAAGCCTGCTCAAAATTATCCAGTGCTCTCTGCAGCGTTTAACTCCATTTCACGTGTTTATGACAGAGGGGAAAAGGATACAGCAGACTCCCTTCCCTCGCAGCCTTTCTGGGGAAGTCGAGCAGGGGAGCACACCCGACTGCCCGCTGTGTTCCCTCACCTCCAAAAAGCCACGCTCCGAGCCACGGTAGCGCCGTGACTGCCCCGAGCAGGGCCTGGCAGCACAGCACGGCCCGGGAGCGGCGAGACCCGCCGGGCAGCTCCACAGGCGGCTCCGGCCTCATTCCCACGGCACCGGGGCTAATCCCGCCGGGACAAGCCCCGGCAGCGGGGAGAAGGCGCTGCAGCCCCTGCAGCCCCGCGTCCTCCCCGCTCCCGTTGGCGGCAAGCGGAGCTGGTGAGGCAGAAAGGCTCCCAGCCCTCCGTGCCAGGGCTGAGGGGGCAATGTGCCCCGGGATGGCGCTGGAGGCAGGGAGCAGAGCACCTGCTGCCCAGGGGCACAGCCACCGGGCCCGGCCTCAGGAGGGGCACTGCTGGGCTCGGAAGGGAAGTGGCCAAGCGGCTGGTTTGGCGTGTCCCGCACAGGGTCCCCGGGCCGGGAGATGTATCCCTGCAGAGCCCGGGCAGCGACATTCATTGCCGCCCCGCACGGCCCGGCAGCGCCGCCGGCTCCGAATCTATTTTACTTAAATGACCAGCTTAAGGCAGCAACAGAAATGGGGGAAAAAAATAAAAAGGACGGGTAAAAAGAAAAGCACACAACAACAAAAACAAAAAACCAAACAAAAAAAGAAAAAAAGGAAAAAAAAAAAAGAGAATCATTTACTCGCACTGCACATCTCCCTCCGTGGTAGTTGCCAAAACACAGCAGTGCATGTGTCCACTTTTTTTTTTCCTTCCTAAAGTTGAAAATGAAAATAGTGTTTCTTAAAAGACACACTGAGAATACCCATGGCACAGCCGTGTTTGAAAAACATTCACCAAACACATCAGGACCAACTAACTTCAACACACTGCTGGCTGGGCTGCTCGCTCTGATTGCTGCCACACTTGGAGTTCCACGGGCTTCCTCTGAAAATATGCTAATCTGCAAACATTTACAGAAGGCACAGGCTCCCCGGTGGCAATATATAAAGTTTAAATTGTTTAAATAAATATATGCGTGTAAATTGCAAATAATAAAACTCTGCAATTCAGTGGAAAAGTAAAAAAGAAATCCACTCACCAAAAAGAAAAAAAAAAAAAGCAACCCAAAACAAACACAAACTATAAAAACTCCATTACAACAACAAAAAACCCCAAATGACCAAATACTGGTTTTGGTTTAGGCCTTGACCTTACAAAAAAACCCCAAACAACAACAACAAAAAGCAAACACAAACACAAACTCCCACCTCAAACAAACCAACCATAAACACAAATAAAAAGAAATTTAACTTGCCATCCAAAATAGAATGCAATTTATACATGATCCTTTTGCCCTAGCAATATTTGTCACTTGTAAGAAAGCCATAAAAATTATTACTGCAAAGCTTTAACTGCATTGTACAAGCACAAATTTTACTTTTTTACAAAATGTGCTCATGTAAATAATGATATCTCAGATTCTGGAATTGTTCAACGTGAGTTGAAAAACCTTCTTGTCATGGAAAATATGCGGCTGATATTTAGGAAGGTTTTCCTGTAATTAACTCCCCCTTGAGGATTTTCAGTAAGCAGCAGTAAAATTACCATCGGTATACTAACACACACCACATGCACTCTTACTCACTGCCCTACCAGCACTCTCTTGAAGATCAAAAAAAGTAAAATAGAACAAAAGTACCTCAGGATGAAGTCCAGGATAATAAATTATTTTCCTTTTTTTTTAACCTTTTTGTTTTTTTCTTTTAATGAAGGCAAACTGTATTTGTTGTTTCAAAAACCCCATCTGCACTGTACATACCTGCTATTTTTTGCTTCCTCTGTTACAATCTGTGTTATACTGATGAAGATTTCAAACTAGCCCTCCACCTATTCTTACTTAAGACTGAATTCAGAGCCAAGAACAAAGCTTAATACTTTTATACTTAGTACAACTAGTCCAAAATGCTGCTATGTCCTTCAGTCTTTAAGAAAAAACAAAATCAGTATGGCAGCTTCCAAACCAAAGGTGACTGGATAACCAAAATATACATCTCTTGCCTCACTTTTTTTCACTTACTCAGATTTTAATTCTTTCCCCAGTTACTGATATTATGCTGATTCAAAACCACGTATCTTATGTAACTGCCTTTTTCAATACAAGATTTTAGACCATAAATTATTTTACTCCATATTTGTAAAATACTTGTCATCTCTTTGCATATGATGTTAGTTACCAGTATTTCCTGGCATGCATGAAACTTGTGTAGGCACAGGGAGATGCAGAGCCTGTCCACACACCTGCTGGTACTAGCTGCTGGAAGGCAAATGAGACATCACACTCTGAACCAGAATCTGCTTTTTCTGTCCTGACATGAATAAAGCATCACATCTAAAACCAACACGCCCATGCTCACATGAGTATCTGCACAGAACAGGATATATTCCACATGGATTTACCTATTCTTCTGTAAGAGAAATGCACTTATGCAGGTAGGCCATGGTCTAGTTCTCTTCATTTATTTAATGATAAGAGATACTTATGATGGAGCATGACACCATGGGACAAACCCCATTCCCACGTGTATTACACTGGATTTCATATTTCAGGTCACAAACCCTGCTCTGCCATCTCTAACCACTGGCAGGCCTGCCAAAGTTGGTGTGACTAGATCCTCTGGCTCCAACCCTGCAGCTCCAAGCACACACTCCCACACACCTTCCCAAGATCTCCAGGCATGGCTTATGTATTGCTCTCAACCCAACAGTCTGCTGGCATACAACTTCATAATTATAACTCATTCATGTAATTCCAGGCAATCCTTCCCAACCCACTCTGTGAAACTCACACACATTTTTGCAAATGGATCTCCACATCTGCAGTGAATTTGTATTTATTCCAGTTAAATCTTTGTAACACTTGGGTGTAAAAATAACATTTTGCCTTATGTTGCTGACCAAGCTTTAGCCATTCCTAGAATGACAGATTATTTTAAATTGTTTGCCTATAACTTAAACTTACATGCAAAATACAGCTTTGCATGTAACTTTTAAGAGCCATTTGAGAAATCAAGTATCAGAAAGCATGATACTGCTTTGTTTTGATTTGTTTTTTTTTAACTGGTAATTATGCCAGGGAAAACAATTTGAGGAAAAGGTGCATTAAAAATCCCTTTTTATGTATCTCGTTTACAAAGGGTTCCCAGAAGCTTCCCTCTACTCTCCCTATTTATTTAAAAACATAACAATGGAAAAACTAATCACTTTCAAACCAAGTTTTAAAAATATTATTTTTAAGACTTCTTTTTCATCCTTCTAATCAAGTCAAAGCAAACTAACCAGTCAACTGCAATATTGTAGATGATCAGCTGCTGGTCCCTTGCAGCCACAAAGCCCTGAACTCCACCTATTGCCTTGATGGAAATGCTACAGACTGCTGTAATCCCCCTCTCACAAAATTTTTAACAAACATCAATTAGAAAAACCAATAAATCACTTGTTAAAAAAGGTTGGTAAGCAGCTAAAGATTCTCCCACAAAATACTGCATTTTGGGGTCAATTTCAAAATACCAACAGGTTTATACTCTTTTTTTTTTTTTTTTTCCACATTTATACAAGCATTTTGGTTCCATTTCTAAACAATAGGTGACAGGGAAAACAGAAAAGAGTTAACTCCTTCCATCCCAAACTTTCTACCACAGCACCTTCACCTCTCTTTCCTTTCCCCACAATACACTATTAGACTGACTTTTATAAATAGCCAGTTTGGAAGGATCTTTTTTTTTCCCCCCTTTTCCCTTTGAAAAATTACCTAAAGCCTTTTTTTCCCAAGCAAGTTAATGTGAACTTGGGAATGGCAATTAAATTGTCAGAATTAAAAAATTTGTTTTTAACTAGAAGGTAGCCAGAAGTATAGTCATGGGGCTGGTATTGATTGTCTGAACAGAGAACATTAGTCTTCAGGTATTTATTCTGCCACCTCTGCACCAGAGGTTCTCCTTCAAATCAAATCAATCCTTGGAAAAGATTGGTTCTTGCTACTAAGACACATAACTAGGCTGCAACAGAGCTGATTGTTGTTGTTCTCTCTAGGTTTTACTGAACAATATCTAGGCTTCCAATTGTTTCTGAATAATTTTCACAGTTGCAAATTTGGATTATTCCTACATTGTGAGTACTCTGGGGTGGAGAATACATCTGGTTGTATTTGAAAGACACCAAGCACTTGATAATGTGTATCTTCAAATGAAACTGAGCTAAAATCCATGTTATCAAGCATGGTTACTGCTTGTACTGCTCCATTATTTATGCATTATTTCCCCCTGCCACCCTTTTGGCAAAATCCCTTATGTCCAATTTCAGGTTTTGGTCTGTGATGTTTTGAAAAAACCTTAAATAGGCAGTAGGGAACCTTTTATACATTATCTAAAAATGCTTTTACTTCAGATACATGTAAAACTAATTGAAATTGAATAATTAATGATAAATTATTGATATGAAATCATAACATACTGGGGCAAATACTGTGCAAATCCTAGGAATATCTACACCATGAAAACAGGGCCTGAAAGTCTGATTCCAAAAAATCTAAGAATAATTGGAATTTCTGAGACAAGACTGGTTAATATTAGTTTATAAACACAATTCAGGAAGAAACAGATCAAGTAACCATTCCAGTCAACCTTTCTGACAACTGTACCTTCTGAAATGCAAGCAAAAAAACACCCAAACCAAACCCAAAACAACACATCAAAAAAGCCAAACCCACAATGAAACTAAAAATCCCGACTATCTTTGCACTCCTATACATTATATATAGCTTCCAGTTGAACTTGAATTTGTACTTTTTCATCTTGTTTTACACCTTGCCAGTGGAAGGTCCTGGAAAAAGATAGTTGCATGTGTACAGACACTCAGGCAGATAGCAACTAGCTATACTTTCAGAAATCACATTAAATCAAAACTTAGGGTAAACTAAAATATTCACTGTATAGCTAAAGAAACAGAATGACAACAGATAACAAAGACAGTATGTAAATTTAGAATAAAACAGTATCAGGAAATTAAGTGCAATAGAAGACTGTTAAGGATTTTAAAATCTGAAAGAAAGGCAGACAGAAAACAATTAGATCTATTTATATTACCAGAGTTAGTTACCAGCTATGCCTATTAGCTACCTATGAAACAAGGCTACTTTTATTCACTCTTCCTTTGCATTGACAAAAACTATTGTCCTGTCAAGTACAAAGTGATTATAAGCCACAACCCCTTGAAATATAGCATGGATTAGTGAAAATACCACACTAGTAAGAAATATGAATAATTGCCTTACTGTGTGTTTACTTATGGAAGAATTAGTTAACACAAATACAAATAGTTGCTCTAAATATTTTTTCAGTAAAAATAAAGATATTTTTTAATTTTTGACAGACAGTATAAACACAAAAATATGGGTAGAATACATCAAACAGTGAAAATATCTATTTAACTTAAATATGAAAGGGGGGCAGTAGTTGTTTATCCATGGAGTATTAAACAGAAAAAAGTCCTATTGCCCTAAAGTCCACGGTGTAGGAACAACACAAAGTATTAAGAACAACAAGCCCCAAAGCAAAAAGTGGGTTAATTAATTCTACATCTTGTTCCTTTTTCTATAGTCAAAGATGTAGGGCTCTACAAACATTGCTTTCAGATCACTTTATTGACTATTCTCTGTATGGTCATTTATTTCAGGGGACTGATGTCACACTTGGCATTATATCAGCTGACATATTGTAGACATTTTCTTCCAGAAATGGCTCTTTAAGGCTGAGTGCAAGAGGTTAAAATGCCTGATGGAAACCAACTTTACAACAGTGATGTTCTTCTATATTCATACCATAGTCTTAACAATCTAAAATTAGCATAAAATGTGTCCCTCCACACGTAATTTGTGTTTGCATATGTATGCAGTAATTCACAAACTAAAAAAGAAAAAAAACAAGAAACTAAATTTAAATTATTTCCTCAGTGACATGTGCTTTCAAGGTGAAGGGTACTCAGCTTTCATTATAAGAAAATTATACTTAAATACAAGATTTTACTACCTTATCAGTGTACCCTTCTTAGATAGCAAAGACAAAATTCTACCCTAAACCCTAAAGTTCACTGGCTTGGGGTGTGGTTTTGTTTGCTTGTTTATATTTTGATTTACTACAGAATTCTCAAACTGACTATTGTAATAGTTTGGTAAAAGCATTCCCCTCTAGAATGGACATAGCATCTCATAACTGAATGATCCCTGCTTACGAAATGAGGAATAAAAACTGTCAAAAAAGACCAATCCCCTTTTTAAAATCACCAGGTAGAAATCATCATTACCATTTTGCTGCTTGAGCAATACCTCATATGTCAGCATTTGCTACTATTTATTCCATATCAAATTCTTGCACAAAAACTTGAGGACTTACACACAAGCAAAGATTCAGTTTAGCTTGTAGAAATGTTATTTTTCTTTTAATGTATCTTTAACAACAGGCAGACATGCTAACTGAAATAATTGCTGTGGATTTCTGAACAAGAAAAAAATCTTCTTTTGAAGTTTCTAAAGTATAAGCAGGCAATTTACATGAACGTCCAGGGATTAATGGCAAAATTGCATCCCCTTTTCTTCTGCTTACTGAGGACAGTAATTGCTGTATGCAAAGTATGCCCAGCTAAGATGGAAAGAAGGGTCTCAGCAAACACCAGCATTGCCAATGTGCAGGAATGGCCAGGTAACCTTTGCATCAAAAACACGCCTGAACCGCAACGACAAAAGCCTTTGCTTTGGGACCGTTTCCTAGCATCCCACAAGGACCAAGGTCTAGCCTTTCCCACCACGTCCTGTAACCTGCTGCTGGTGGCAGGAGGCAGATTTTACACTGACCATGCTCTCCGGCTGCCCTGAGTGTCGCTTCAGGATGTGTCGATCCGAGGGGGTTACGCACAAATCGTCGCCGGCGCCGCAAGTCATCTTCCCAGTAGTCGAGGCGCCAGAACTCACGAGGACGACTACAATGAAACAGAGGAGCCACATATGTTAGCAATTATCAACCAGCATGGTAGCGCTGAATTTCTGCATAAAGCTCTCCTTGTTTGCGCTGCTTTTGCCTTTTTTTTTTTAACCTCCCCCCCTTTCTGCAATCTTTTACTTAGGTATGTCCTTGAAAATAACAATATCACCTTCCAGTCTAAGGAACTCCTTTCCCTTTTTTCTTGGAAGGTGAAATGAGCACTAAATACATCATTTTGAAATGAATTGCTGACAGTGTGATCAGTTTCCCCACACTCTAGTGGCATGTGCTCCGATTTCAGCCTCATTTCAGCCTCAGCAGGGCACCTTTCTCAGTGACTGCATTTATAAACCAGAATAGGGAAAAGGCTATTATAAATATGGTATAGCATTACCTATATTAATCAAAGTCTGTCCCCCTTCATTTTTCTTCCTAATTTGTGCCTTTTTGCACAAGGTCAGTAAATCATGCCATGAATTCTTGGTCCAGAAAGTGTTAACTTTAATGAATACCTCAGTTACATGGTTATGTATGTGATAATAAAATATTACTCTGTTTAGATGTGCAGGAATTTAATTAAAATAATCTCTTAAAATATTCATTACATTTAGCCCCTGAGGCTTAGAACAACACGAGAAAATGCATTTCTTTTCCATTTACTGTTTTTAAATAAACCATTCCAGGAGAGTGAAACAGCAATCTATTTTCAAGCAAATCAGATTGCATTTCTGGTTTATGTAGTTGTGTTTTTACATTTAATTAAAAACTACACGTTATGATGTGTAATAATTGCTACACAGTAAGCATACTTTTAAAAATTACATCTCGAAAAGGTTATATCAAATTCATTATTTTCCATTTTATGCTTCAAATATACATAGATCTTGTTAATATGGTCATATATAAGTGCCAGTTACTATCAGCTTAGATGATCATGAAGGAATGCCACTGTAAAACAATATTTTAGCCCAGAGAATGTACAAAAAATGCCAATTTCAGGTAAGGCAAATAAACAAACAGAATATGCCTGAGGCATAGAATAGCCATGATATCCTGAAAATGTGTACATTCAAATTAAAAACACTGACTTTGTTTACAGAGCCAGTATTAAAACAATAGGTGAAAATGCAGATATATCTTCCATTTCTGATCCAGGAGCTAATAGAAAGTATACCTGTCAACACTGACAAATGAATAGGTATAACTAATCTACAGATCACAATGTTAAAAATATCTGGTTCTACATTTGTAGTTCTGAGGTTTAAAGGCAGAAATTAGTTTTATTTATGGTAAATCAAGGTTTCAAGCAAACATAGTAACAAAAGCCAAAATGATTTGCATAACACTACTCTCAAACACAATTTGTAGACATTAAAAATTCCGACTGGAAATAATTTTATAAAAATGGAGACTGTCTTTGCGTTCTTCATTAGAATTCTATGCCTATTTCTAACACCAAAGAAAAGGCAGTTTTAGTCTTCATCTTCCTAATTGCTTAATTTCAGAAAAATGCTGAAGTATTGGAATCAAATTCCCCAGTATCTTATTTTCACACTTGTCTGTATAACCATCACGCTAAAATTGGGATGCTCTGATTATAAGATCCAATGATTTTGGAACAATTAAAACCAAAGGAAAACTACAAAATACAGGAAGATATGGGTTTATTCAAAGGTCGATTAATAACTTAAAATTCTCCATTAATGACTACAGCAAAAAGGCAGAACACAGCTGGCTATGTGCATGCCTTTGATAGTCGTAGAGCATGGATAGGCACTTCATCATTCTGCCTTCTTACATTTATCTGTTAAAATTATTATCAAATATCAGCCAGGATGCAGTCGTGAATCACAGCCAGCTCCTCGTCTTCAGGGGAATGATACAATGAGGGTCTATTCATCAGGGTGGCAATCGGCACGAGTAATTAGTTCCCTAGACTGGGATCTCCTACAAAGCTTATTTCAGTCGGCACCACAAACATATGACAATGAAAAGCTAATGGAAGCCGCTAAAATTTGTTAACCTCTTCTGCCATCAATCCTTCTGGTGTTCTGGGCTACAGTATTATGCAAAGATGGTAAATTATTAATTTGTCATTCATCTATCTCGCCACAGTTTTGATAGAATTAAGTGATGCCATTCTTCTGGATAACAATTACAATTACAGCACATTACAAAACTATGCTCAAATTATTAGGAAAACAGGTAACAATGATCGGGCATGAAGTATTATCCTGAAACATAATATATCTTTAGTCCCTTACTTTTATTTTCAGTTCTGCATATGAAATTTGCATAGGATTCTATCTCCTTCAGTGGTGCACTGATTGTTCACACACAACTACATAACCACTATCAGACTGTGTATTTGAGTATTTGTAAGTATTGGCAAACACTGCATTATGAGGGCAGAAAAAATAATTATCTCCTCTTTGCACGTAGAAAAACATCCAACAAAACCCTACAAAGCCAAAAATAAACACCTTTGTTGACTAATGGTTACAAGTGAGACATTTTTGAGAGCAGCTACTGGGACAAACACATATTAGAACCAATTTGAACCAGTTTATATTAGAACCAGTATACACCAGTACACTACGAAGCCACTCCAGAACACTGGCTTACTACTAAGAACAACTGACCACTGCAGTTCCATCCCCAAAAGGCAGTGCTGTGCCATGCTGACTTTGTACCTTTGCAACCAGGGGGAGACAGGCAGAAATATTGCTCTGATTTGGGTGGCACTGACTGCCGGCTGACTGAAGGACTATGAAGCAAAGGGCCAAGGAGGCAGATTTTGGGGACAGTATAGCATGTAGAGGGAACATTTGACAGCAGGAGTTCCTGGCCCAGCAGTAAAGGCTGCCATATGGACTAAAGGTGCTATATGGACTGGATCGATGAACATAAGTACTCAATTAGTCTAAGTGCAAGAGCAACATTGCTCTGGGGATCAGGGATTTATGAATTATAAATCATATGATTTGCATGGATTTGTCAGGGCTCCCTCTAACATGATACATAATTAGTGGTTCCTTAGTAACAATATTGACTGAATGGAAACAAAGCTTTTATATTAAGTGTTTTATTCAAATAGCATAACCATTATATTGCTTTATTTTTCCAACAGTTTCCCAAATTACCAGGCTGTGTACTCAGAATTGAGAGAAAAGCTTCCTCTCATTTCCATGCATCTAACTGAATTGCTTAAATTGTACAGAGATGAGATCAAATTTAGAATGACCAATATAACCTATTTCCTCAAGACTTTGTGTCATGCAAAAAGGACGTCACTTCACTGTGGGCAGTGAGGAAAAGTCTAAATGCTCATTTATCTCCACTCCCAGAGCAAGAAACCTGCATTTCCATCCAGTTTCAAAGACAAGACAATTTGAGATAAAACATAACAACTGCTGTACTAGTTTTATACTAGTGTTATAGCAAAGTGATTTTAGGCATGGGAATTACCTCTTGGTCCTCATACCTGTGTAGATTTCAATAGAACCTAAGCCATACCAGAGAATAAGAGGATCATGCAATTGCTGAAAAATTATTTCTTGTAATGTCTTATCCATTTTGTATTTCAAGATACTCTGCCATGTCTAAGACCCCAGAAAAGAAACAGTCAATACACCAGTGTGGGTTGTACAGGGACTGTGTGAGGTAGGGAAGAGGAAAGAAAATGCAAACCTACAAAAGCAATAGTTTGAGAGATCTTAAGGCTGTACTCAAGCTACCAGTTAAGTAAGAATGGTTTTTAGCACACCACAAAAGTCCCCATTCAGATCCTTAGATTAGTAAAGCAGCCAATAAACAAATACAGAACAGAAAAGAGAAACAAAGAAATTGAAAGAAAGGTAAAAGTGCACAGCTGTGGAATTATAGAAATCATCTGCAGAGACAGAGGGCAGCAAGAGCTCTAAAAGACCTCTTCTATCTAGAAGGCTATCTAGCCTCAAAGGCAAGAAAACCCACTTCCACAAAAGGCAATCACAACAAACCTAAAAGCAGAGACACCTATGCGAAAATACCAAGGTAAATTTTGAGATTGCACACTTCTTGTCCGAACTCTTAACCATAGAGTGAAGCAGGTGAGTCAATCTCCAAACCTAATCAATCCTTGGTCTCTTCACTAAGACCATCAGCAAGGCAATCAATCACTGATGACGATTCCTCAGGTGTAGATGCTCAAACACAGAGACTTAGGCTACATTAGCTTTGTAGACAGCCAAAAACAGACTGGCAACACCACTTACACACGAGAAATAACAGTACAGATCTGAAAGGAAATCTTAAAGAACAACTCCACAATTTCCTCAAGTGCCAACTGCATGTCTACTACAACTTTTGGTTATAATTTATTATACATTTTGGTTGCAATGGCTCATAGAATGCAGAGTATCGGGTGCTCCTTTTACATTACATGAAAGAGCAGCCACAGAACACAAATAGTGGTGCCCAATTTTAAAAATTACATAAGCCAGATGATTTTAATGCTGTTCAGGAACACTTCTTGGTCTACATCTAGAAAACTTTTGCTTCTATGTAAAATGCTTCAAGAACTCAAACCAGGTATCTTTTGCAATAGACACAAACATTTTCCTCAAAAAAAACCCCACCAAAAAACAAAAACAAACCTTCAAAAACCCTAACAATAAGAATTGAATCACAGAATCACAGAATGGTTTGGGTTGGAAGGGACCCTAGAGATCATTGAGTTCCAACCTCCTGGCCATGAGCAGGGACACCTCCCACTAGACCAGGCTACTCAAGGCCCTGTCCAACCTGGCCTTGAACAACTCCAACCTGTTCAGTGACTCACCCTCACAGTAAAGAATTTCTTCTCAGTATCTAATCTAACCCTGCCCTCTGTCTGTTTGAAGCCATTCCCCCTTGTCCTATCACTCTATGCTCTTGTAAAAAGTCTCTCTCCAGCTCTCTTGTAGTCCCCATAGGTACTGGAAGGTGCTGTAAGATCTCCCTAGAGCTTTCTCTTCTCCAGGCTGAACCACCCCAAGTCTCTCAACCTTTCCTCGTAGGAGAGGTGCTCCAGCTCTCCGAGCATCTTCTGGCCCTCTGGACTTACCCCAACAGTTCCACATCCTTCCTGTGCTGTGGACCCCAGAGCTGATGCAGCACTGCAGGTGGGGCCTCACCAGAGCAGAGGTGCAGAATCTCCTCCCTTCCCTGCTGCCCAAGGTGCTTTGGATGAGCCCAGGACACATTTGGATTTCCGGGTTGCCAGTGAACACTGACAGCTCACATCAAGCCTCCCATCCACCAGCATCCTCAAGCCCTTCTCAGTAGGACTGCTCTCAATCCATTCACCCCTCAGCATGGATTTGATTGTCAATCCAAAGATAAACGTGCTGCAGTTCTGGAAAATACTGCAAAACCTTTGGTGGAGTACCTCCAACAGACTGCAGGGCACCATGTAATGTAAGAGGCTGCCTAATCTTGCAAACTGAAATCTACTGCATTTCCATTCACCTGGATGTCCAGAGTATTAACTAAAATTTCTCCTATTTTGCATGTAATAGTAAAATGCAAGATTTGTTCCACTGACTCAATAAAATGCAAATTTAGATAGCAAGTAAAACATTTTCTGAAGCACTTCGGTATTCTTGTAATGAGCTTTCACGAACTGTGATCTAAAAACGCAAGTTACACCAGATCATACAATTAGCATACATGTCAATAAACATTTATCTAGAAAATGTCCTGTTCATATCTAGATGCATTACTGACTTGTAATATGATCAAAAGTACCCAACACACTTTGTAAAATAAAACATTGACCTTAATGATGCCAAAGCAAACACTGAAGATGTTAACATGCAAGTTCTCAGCAGCACTATCAAATTCCACATCTCATGCAGAGATCCCATGCACAAGTGTTTGCCACGTGGCAAACCTAAACCAGAGCACCAATGCAGTAGACAAAACTACTTTTCCAGTAAATCAGGTTCCTGACCTGATTCCCACTTTGCCTGTATTACCAAGGTACACAGGAAAATATTTGATTAGTATTAAGTCAAAGTCTCAGCTAAAATATTACTTGGCCAACTACACTCTGTGTGTATTTCACAGCACTTCACTGATAATGTAGCTACTTCAGAACATTAAAGATTAATTAAATCCTGATAAGTGCACTGAGATCTTTGGAAATGCTGCCTATATTACCTATACTTTCTTCAATGGCAAAACCTGTTACAGTTGTACTCTCTCCCCCTCTCTCAGCTGCATTCACATAAGCATTTGTGTGGCCACACTATACCAAAGCACAGAAACTAGTTAGAGTTCATTGGTTTTATTCTGTTTTATATCAGTGACCTGTTCACCCTGCAGCCTCACCAGCAACTATGTAACTAAAAATAAGAGAAAGAGATGTGCAGGTGAGAGAAAGAAAGGAAAGGATAGGAAAGAATATCAAAAGACATATCACGTAATCCTACTCTAATATTAAGAGAATCTCTGCCTTCTCATGTTATCTTCATTTTCCCCATATATTCATATTCCATAGTTTCAGGATACAGACTTCCACAAATAACAGTGAATCCTTAAGAAGAAAAAAACATAATGTGCAGGGAGGCTCTTAATCTCTGCCACAGTTATTGCTGTAGTAACAGGAACTGGTCATAACAAAGGCCCAAGGCCACTGAGTACAACTTCTTTGGCATAATATCAATTAGGCAGAACACTAATGTAATCCATTTAATCAGCATAGTCTATTTACTTCTCCTAACCCTTCTCCAAGAAAACATTTGGCTTTGTCATTAAAGGATTTTTCTTCCCCCTAAAAGGACTTTGGCCTTTATCTATGCTTTGAAAGGTGTGTGGAGGGGGGTTTCCTGAAGAGAGTAGTGTCTTTCTTCTTTGCATCTTTCAAAGGAAAGAGATGAAAAAAAGCAGGCTATGAATTTCAGGCACAACATGTGCATGGACCTAGCACAGAACTCTGAGGACTTTGCAGAGTTGTAGGGGACCTTTGTACAGTTTAAACCTCAGGTGCTTCCAGTGTAGAGGAAAAGAAGTGAATGTCAGCAAGGGAAGCATGTTTTAACAGATGTTTCATGATATTTCCCCATATAAACACGACAGTACAGACAGCACAGATCTGTAATTTCTAGATTTTGCACTTTAAAAACTAGTAGAAATGCTGTTAGTATGCTTCAATACAGTAATAGGATGTTAGCTCTTTGTCTCACCCGTTAGACACTGGAGCTACAACTCCCTGCCCAGGCCTCCTGATCTCTGTGTTTTCATGGAATCATACCAAAAATCCATTCCCACCTAACTAGCATGCAAACACAACCAGAGGAACAATGCCAATTTCAGATATCACAGAGATTCTTTTCTGCACTGACAAGCTTTGAATTCCCCATTTAAAAGGCAATCCAGAAAAAATGTTGACTATAAATATTTTAGTCTCCCTTTACGCATTATAAAGCACCATGTCAGGGAAAAGACAAGCCCACCTTTAAGGTGTTGCTGTCCTAGATAATGGTGTTATTAACCTCCAGTTTAAAAACAGTTCTGTTTATGTATGAGTTTATGTATGCTCCTCTTTGATCTTTATTAACCCCTTGGTAGCTAACCACTGTCCCAGCTTTTTGGAACATTCTTTGAAGTGCTGGCATTCCAGTGCACACTGATACTTCAAAGAGGGCTCACTTAAGTACATGGTACAGTACTAACCATGTATTCTGCAATCACTGTCTTATCTTAGGCTGATCTTATTTTGATGAGTCTAAAATAAAGCTGCACTTTCAAAGAAGTCACCACAAGACACAGTTCAATCCGTGTTGCATTTCTGTCAGGATTAATTATAAATTACTTGAAATGAAAACTACTTCACTTTTCTACCAGAAGTTAACAAGAAAACTTTCTTCTGGCTTTCAGCAAAATTAATTCAGACATGATTTAGACATGGAAGAATGAACGTATAGCAAATTTGCAGCCAGATGCTTTGGCTTAGTTGCTCATAAATCTTTGCAAATCTTGCACATCCTGCACCTGATTGCAGTCAACAACATTTGTTTTGCAAAGTAACTACAGCTCATAGGGAGCCCATAAACTGCTATTCATATTGAAAATAACAGTAACTCCCATAATATAAAAAAAAATAGGTACACTGCATCTTGCTGGAGGTTTTTGCTGTTTGTCTGATAATGGGGAATTTTAGTCTGCAGTCACCACTTGGCCACCACTTCCTTGACAAAATGAACAATGGATTATTAAAATAAAGGTTGGATACAAAATGCTAAAGAAGCTAGCTCAACCTTCATCTCCTTAGCCATTCCTGTTGGTTCTGATGCTCTCACTTTGAGCACATGCATAGAAAGTACCATACATTTTCTTACTAGTTACAGCAACAGCAGATTTTCTATGAGGAACAGTGTACATTGAAATATTACAACTAAGATTAATTATTTCCAGTAGCTTGGAATTTGACATCATAATCTTTCAGCATTTGTGGATATAATATAGATCAACTGTTGACCAAAACAAGAAAATCTGGTCAGTTCTGTTATTGTGTTTGTACATTGTTCTGACCCCAAAAGTATTAAACACAGGAATTACAGTAAAGCTTTTCCCAAAAATCTTAGATTTGACCTGCCCCACACATTTCATCTCTTCTAGAAGAAACAGGATGAAATCACACTCTCATATATCTACACTTTAAGAGCTGTGGCTAACCTGTATCTTTTTTTTATAGCTCTCTTAACAGCTGGATACTTTTCTTGCTCCCATAAAAATGTAATAGTGCACCCCTCTGATTCAATAAATACTTTTCTGCTCTATGTTCTTCTATGTTCTTCTCTATGTTCTTCTTTTTTTCTCTTTTGTATATATTTTTTTCAGAGTCCTCGGCCAGAAAGATCTAAAGTAACTGGGGGGTTTTCTTTGATTTTTTGAGGGTTTTTTTTGCTTTTGGTTGTTTGGTTTTTTTGAAGTTAAAATTACTATCTAGTAAGTAAATTAACTCAGCACTTCAACAAGCACCATAGAGAGGTGCAACAAAGATGACTGAGACTCAGGTACAACTTTTTTTTTTTTAACACAGAATAATAAAGACAAGACCACCCTCCCTGAGGTCTCTAAATGCCTAAATATTAAAAATACCTACATCTTATCTTTTTATTGTGGACAGAATTTGAGTGTATGTGGGGACATCAGAAAATTCCCCCTTCAACCTCTTGCTTAATCACAAATCAATTTGAACATTCTTATACCTCTGCTTGACATTACATAAGGGGAACAGGCAACTCTCTAAGGTCCACAGCATATTTGGCTACTGCTAAACGGCATCTGGGGAAAGGAATTATCCATTCAGATTACAGGCTGGGATACTGAAGCCTTAGAGACACCCAAGCTGAACATCACCTGCATTTCTCTTAATCTCTGACATAATTAAATCAAAGCTAAAGAAAAAAAATCCCAACCAAAATCTAACAAGATCAAGTATGATTTGACTTAAAGGTTAACACTTCTGCCAGAGATTTAATTCGGGATTTAAAATCTGAGGAGGGCAAAATCTGGGAAATGACTTCATTGTGTGATGATTGCAGGAACACATGTAAGAAAGAGCTGAAGTAGCTGCAAACATTGTGCTGCACTCTGAGACAGGAAACAATAAGCACAAGGCAGCAAGACCACTAAGAAGCACATGGAGCAAGACTCCTGTTACCATACCAGCACAGCACACTTGGGAAACAACAACAGGACTCAAATCCCTTTAAAAAGGCTTAACTTATTAAATATATTTCTCCTTTGAAAGCCTTGCAAACTGTCTCTAAAAATAAAAATGCAGCACTGAATCATGATGAAGCACCATTTCCTGGAGCACACAGAGAATTCTGTATTTACCAAAGGTTTAAATAAAGGAAAAAGCAGCCTGAAAACACACCTTCTGTTACATGTGATCAGCAAAGCAGGAGACAAAAGGTTGGCAATTCATAGGCACTGCAGAGGGAGGCAAGTTCCAAATTGTTACTTGACGATGTGAATGTGAAGATGCTCCCTGTGAATTGCTCTCTGCGAGGTGGCAGCCAGCAGCTCACACCAAGACCTTCACAGGAGGAATAAAGAACTCTGCTGCACGGTCTGCAAGAGCTCTGTGTGAAAGAGCACCCACACTACACACAGAGGAAGGTACAGACCTAGGCAGGCCTAGACAGATAGGAAAAATGTTCCCGAGGTGGGGAGCTGATGTGGGAGAGTAAGTTAATAGAAAGTTGGAGTCTCCATTTGGAAAAGTACAGGTGCATACTTGGGGCCCACGTCAAGAAGCAGAGAGTCACTTCACAGCTGATTTTCTCTGCACACATGCATCAGTGTCATCCTACGTTTGGATAAATATGGCACTATTTCATGCCTGATTACTAAGTGCTAATTTAAGTTCACCTAAATATCTGCAGCTTTAATCACCTGTCCTATCAAAGCTATTTAAGCTATTGAACTGCCTCTTGAGATCCACTGCCACCCCAAGGGTCATGAAGGCTCTGAAGCCTTCATGACATGAACACAGAAGTGCAGATGCCATCCTTACTGAGGTTACAAAACCTACCAAAGGACTACTTGCAGTAAAGCATGAGCAGCCTTAATAGTTCTAAACCACCCAAGGTTCCTTTGATGGAGTAATCCAAGGGCTCAGCACAGGATAAAACTTTGTACAGTGACACATCAGAAACTGCTTACTGAGAAGATGCAGCTTCTTTTCCACAGCTACCCCAAGAGAAAAATGTAGCAACAGACAATTTGGTCACGAACACTGGGACTGATCAATAGAAGAGATATTGTAATATTCTTTCTTCCACATATCCTTACTTTATCCTCACAACTAATATTGAATGTTGAATTCAACACTATGAAACAGCATTGATAACAAAAACTGTAAAATGAAAGTTTAGGAAGCAACAAACCAGGAAATGTTTCCTGTTTCATTTCAGTGATTTAAACATAACACTCACATCATCTTTCCCCTGTGCATTAGCATCCACAGAGACCTGTTTAAAAGACAATGAAATTTCTTTTTCAGGGGAGCTATTACCTCTCTTGACAAGGCTTCCAGCTTCCCTCTCTTCATCTAGCTACTCCTTTATTAAAGACAAATTCCCCAAAATAACCAACCAAACAACCACACACACAAACCACCAAAACAGCAGGAAAACCAACATACCTCTTTAGGTTCTTTCCTAACATTGAAACAACTTTCTCAATATTGAGCAGTTCCTCTCAACACAGCAACCCCATCACAGAGGGGAATGAATTGGACACAACACTGTCACTCCCAATTGGAAATAATAAGTCCTATGGAGCAGAGAATCCCTGTCCCACAGCTGTTCAGCATAACTAAGAAACATCCCCGTCAGAGAGGAGAACCAAGGGCTCTGGAGTAACTCACACAGGGCTGCAGGCAAACCCCATCACTCCAGTGATGCCACCAATCACTCCAGTGGCTCCCTGTCCCTGCAGAGAAGGGACACCAATGCACCCAGAGGATAGAAAGAGCACAGGAATGTCTGTCCCTTTTCCCAGCAAAGGTCTAACCTGAAATTCTGCATCCCAAAATGTCAGTGGCGGCTAAAGGAAGAGCAAGATCGATCCAATCATGTACAACTTCTCCCCAAGCACACTGCCAGTTTCCAACTATTTTCAGCTCAGGGGATTTCCTGAGTCTAATGTGGTTTGTCTATTTATACTCCTTCTTCCTCCTAATGTATTTCTCTTCCAAGTACTCATCCACAGCGGAGAAACAGATTTCAAGCAAGTCCAAGTATCAGTGCCCTCAACCCCCAAACCTGGGAAGAATTACTGCAGTGAAAAACAACAAGCTGGAACTGTGCACATTTCTGGGAATTTCTGTTCTAATGTGTCACTTCAGCACCCAGATAAAGAGCTCTCGGTGATGCAGGTGGACCTTAGCTTCTGGACTACAGAATTCCATCTCTGTGCTTACAAACCAAGTATCTGCATAATACGTGACACTGCTGATATTCACAAAGAAACTATAGTTGGGACACTGAAGAGAAAATTCCTTTAGGTACTAAAGAAACTCCTAACAATAAACTTCCTATTTAAATTCTGAAATGTAAATGAGAGCAGAACAGTTCTCTGTAATAACCATACAATTCTCCACATTTTTTGCTGGAGATGTTAATTCTTGTTTTATGTAAATTCTTCAGAGAAGATTATTTAAGACCATACCACTGTTAAATTATGGTGCAGATACTTATAAGCATAATTTAAGTGTACTGCATCATAATGCACATTTTCTTCCTTGAACATAATCTCCCTCCTGCATATATAAACTGTATCTGTAATTATCTCTAGTCACACCTTTCTCCATTATTCAACTTTAGAAATATTCATGTATTATCTCTGCTAAACAAAGCTAACTTCCTTTTTTTTTCAGTACTCAATGATGAAAAAATGAAAGAACTCAAACATTTTGACACAGTTTATAACACAACTTCTCCAAGAAATCTTGTTTACCAACTATGCTAAATCCATCACAGAAAACACTCATAAAGAGAAGTCATGGTAACAGAATTGAAAAGCATGGGCTTTTTGCAATTAGCTTCTCTCCTGACAAAAGAGTAAATTCAGACTGACACTCAAAATCAAGAAAAGACTGTTTCATTTCATCATGAAAATTGAATGTTTTCACTTTCCTTTTCAAACTAAAAAGCCCATATATTTTGTAAGAGATTTCAAGGATAAAATTAAATGTTTTCCGTTGCTGTAAAAACACTAATGTTTGCATGAATAGAGCCCTAGAAAGAATAAAAAACAGTAATTTACACACAAATGAATTTGGGGTTTTAAGTGAGTTACAAATTTTAATTTGGACTGTCTCAAGAACAGAATATACATACAGCTACTTGTACTACAGTTTGCAACTAAAAATTAAAAATACAGTAATCAAAACAATGGCAAAAAGACTCAAATAAAACCTGATCTTTTGCTACAACTTCTCAAGGTCACAGGATTCATTCTCAGTATCATGCACGATTAAAATTTACTTTGTTGTACCATTCACTAAGAGGGATAGAGAATATGGTTTTCACAAAAGGGATGGCTTTCATCTAGACTTTCACCCTCTTTATAGGGAATAACTTTGCTAAACTTTGGAAATGAAATACATGTGTGAAGCTATATGGGCAAGCAGCAAATCACAGCAATAGCTACGGATTACTTACCAAACCATATGATAGAAGTAACCAATCTTTGATACTAATCGCTGCAAGATGGTATTTTCCCCAAAAATTTCCCATGAGGGAAGGGGGCAGTGAGAGGAACAGAGACAGACTTGCAATCATCACAGAGATTACAGGACAATGTATGAGATTTGGAGGAGAAATTTTAATTTCTCTTTACTGTATTTTAATAATTGGTACTAAAATTTCTCAAGTCAAAGCCAGCTATATTAAGAGAACTTAATTTTTTTCCACATAGAAGCTGTACAAAGCTGCCAAATATGGCCCTGCTAAAGGCTGTGGAAGCCCACAGGCTGTATACAATCAGTAAGTGCATTTTTTTTTGCTGATGGCAAAACACTTTTGAAGATGCTGCCCATCCTCCCCTAGGCTGTGCCTCTCAGACTGCCCCCATCACACCCAGACTGTGACCTCATGTGCATCAAACCCAGGGAGAACAGTCTTGGGTTCTGTCCACAACAAACATGCATTAATCCCAAAGACCAACAGAGAACAACTACTCTTGTCCAGAATTTTACCTACTACAAATAAATAGTAATAATAATAATAAAAAAATAAATCTTTCTCTGGAAGATTTTCTCTCTCTCTCTAAATAAATTTCTCTGAAATGGCTACTCCAGAAAGATTGAGAGGCACTGGGACAAAGAGTTGCAGTTACCTTTCATCATTGCTCTCTATCTCCACAACAACATAAGCACCACAAAGAGAAAATTATTTCACCAGATACAGGAGAGAAAGAGTCTATGAAGCACCAAAGAAAGTATCTTGATGTGGAAGTCATGGAAGATAAAAATGTGAGGGGAGGGATTATGCATCTGCTGGGGATCAAGCAGAGAAAAGAGGACAGAGTTGAAAAGCAGTTGGACAAGAGTCAGTGTAGGGAAAGGGGGGCAAAACCCAGGACTGGCTGGACAAAAACCAGTGAAAAGCAATAGAAGGTCAGTAAGAAATCTGATGAAGAATTAATGAGGACAAGAAATGCAGACATGTAAGAGCAGAAAGAAGGCAGGGCGGGGGGGAAGAGAGAATATTTCCGCTATAATGTCTGTATTAGGACAATATAAGTGATCCTGTTTCTATTGTTCCCTGAAAATTGGACCTCATAATCTCACTCCAGTCCTACAATATTAGTCTGGCACTCCTTTGTTATTTTTCAGAAAAGAATGGGTGAATGCTGTGTGTGTGTATACTGAACACAGCATTTCCACTTCCCAAATTTCACTGTCATGAAGTAATCATGCAGCTGTTTCTTGAAAGAGCAAAGACCTCAATCATGCAAGTTATGTCTCACCTACCCTACCATTAAAAAAATATTTAAAATAAATACACCATCACTCAGCTAGAATCACATCTTAGCATCTTCAGCAGCAGTAGCAAAGGCTTCATGAAAGGTAACAAATGAATTCATACAAAATTAACTTTTTAATGATGTCACTACAAGGTTCTTTAAGCAAGGACAGGCAGCACTGCTTACATTGCCTTTTAATGTTTGAATCAAGAGCCTACTGCCTTAATCTGACACACACCACAGTATGGCAAAGCTAGAGTGCTTTTAGGAGCACAATGCAGAAATAGGAAAAACCCCAAACCACCCAAACATAAAAACCCTTTAAAATGACTGATGAGGGCCACAAAGCACATTAGTGTGGGCTTTAGATAGAACTGCAGGCCCTGGTTCACAGTTTTCAGATGGCTTTTCTTTCATCTGTCCTTAAAATGACGATCTCTCAAATATTTATTTTTAAGGGTGCATCAAGGACTTGTAAACATCCAAGTTGAATCCTACAGCTTTCTTATTCTTTAGAAGTTTAGGAACAAAAAATATTTTCCTTCCTAGGGTAGAAGGGGTGCTCATGGAGGTTATTTGCTCTGCTCGTAATTTAGAAAATATTGTTTCAGTAATCAAATTTTAACACAGCTATTTAAAACCAGAGAACGTAACAGATGCATAACAAACCCCATAGATACAAATGGCAAAATAAATCCAGTGATTAACTCTTTGGGGTTTCAGTCTTTTCATTTTTTTGTTTATTTATATATACATTAAAAATTATATGCTCATTTATTTTAAAAGTATTCTTGCATTGCAAGCATTACTGTACTGTGACACAGCATTTCCCCCCCTTTAATACACTACTGCCCTCAGCCATATGCTTTGTGTTTCTAAGCATCATTAATAAGGAAGTTGCCTTAAAGCCCATTCAAGTAACGGGTCAATATTCCTAGATCTGACATACAAAAGGACTTCTAAAACCAAGCTTGTCAATTTTTTTTTTGTTTATTTTATATCTATTTTTTGCTCTTGTTCACCCTCCTTTGAAGTTAGTCTTCAAAGCTTCAATATCAATAGGAATGCAGCATTAAGGATTTTACGACACTGTGCTACTTAAACTTTTATTGTTTTGTTGCAAAATCATAATCAGAAGGATTAGGCTCTTGTATTTTGCTTTTTGTTTCTCTCTTTTTTTTGTAATTTACCCTTTTTTTTTAATTCCAATTCCAGCATGCCATAAATCTGTAGCATGCCCCTTTCAGTCCTCCCACATTGACAAAATAATGCAGTTTACACTTAAACATGCTCAAGAAAAAAAATTAACATTCTTTATCATTTTCTAGCAGAGACAGTTAATACTCTGAGGCTACCTTAATAGAATCTTTCTGCCATTGTAGAAAGTTTGATAGCACTCTTATTTCAATGTCTGAATCTTTCTCCTTTTTTTGACAAAGACAAATGATTGCCATCAATCAAGATCCAATCGGGTATACACAGAGTCAAGCAAATGCATCACTCTTTACTGGTTTTCCTGCTATTTGTGCAGGCTTTGCTTCATATTATTTTATAGAATGATCAAAAAAGCAGCCATAAGATAGATCATTCACACCCACTGTAAAATTAACTTTCATGAATAATGAGAGTTTTAAACCTCAGATAATGTATATGTTATACAGAAGATATTGCTGGAGTTCATTTCTGGCTAGAGATTATGTAAATGATACTATATGACCTTTATCATTACAAACAGGACATGCAAAACACATATTATTTCATACATCATTCTAAAGTAAGTCAGAACCTAAAGGAGAATCAGTCATTTATAATGTTCATGGTGAAGTGCTAAGGTTGCAAGAAAATGATATGAAGTATTTGTGATATTTTTGACTACTCCTCCTCTGAACCTGTTACTTATGTGCTCTAAGCATACTAGAAATAACAAAAATGAAGCTTATGCACCTTGTTTCTTATAAAGAAAATCAGTACTTTGTTTCTTGATAAAAAGATTTATCTCAAGACTAAACTATGCTAATAACCATTTATGTCAGTCAGAGTCAATGATATTGAATTAACAGTAATACATTCAGCTACATTAATATAATGAATGAATAAGTAGTGTAATTTTTTTACACAAAACAATATTTTAAATCACTTTCCTTAGTTACTTTCTTATTACTGAACAATAAGCTGAGCAAAGTTAAATTGCTTAAAGATTTCCTGAAGATAAAAGGTACTATTCACCATGAAGGCTGGACAGTTGATACACATATGGAATCAATGACGAACTCTAGGAAAGATCTAGCAAACCAAGAAACCCTCAGACGGCTTTGCTCCAGACTTCTCTTTTCTGCACCAATGAGGAACAAAAAGAGTATGAAATGTGTTTTAAATTTTGAGGCTTACACAGCTCTTAAGTAAGTAAAGGCCTTTATCAAAAATATCTAAATAAATCTTTTTATGCAAAATTGTATATAATTATTTTTATTTATATACATTGAAATCTCCAATAGCCATCAAAGAAATTCCTGAAGTCAAAACATTAGGTCTTTGGTATCTGCAAGCATTAGAGTGAAAAATTCAGTTAAATTGATTCATTATCCTTATGTAAGGAAGAATACTATACCACAGAATTTACCTGTTCTTAATTCCCAGTACCTTTTTCACTTTCAAACCTTCTGTTCTTTCATCTAATCCTAACAGAGTCATATCTTTCTGACATAGAGGTTCAGTAGCTTCTGCTGATCTCCTGAATCACGGCATTGCTTTAGATGCTCATCACACACCATGCTTTACACAGCAAGCAGAGATGAAGGTTCACTCCTGATTTATTTCACACTCTGGTACTGCTTCCCCAGAATAAGCCCACTTTAACATTTTTCCTTCCACCTCCAGAGCCTTTCACTGCAATGGACTGCTCCTCTTGTTACTTGGGAGGACAATTCCTTTCCACTGCAGTCATCTGAAGGCACATAAAGGAGAAGATGGCTGGAAAGGATGACTGCAGTTTTCATTACAGAACCTAAATGACACTGAGTGAAATCCAGGTGAAAAAGCACTGGAATAGCTCCTTAGTAGCTGTTATTCTGTGCACTACATGTTACAAAGGTCTCCTCAGAGCAACAGTATGGAATTATGCAATTAAAAAACTGCTTCACAATACATACAGGGCCAGAATATAGTTGAGTAAGTAATGACAGTTCTGACCCTCAGTAAACTTCTGAGCTCTTGAGTTTTCAATTTTAACAACTCTGTTAACATAGGGCATTGGGGTGAGGAATCGATGACTCTGTCTACCTGTCCTCCTCCCACTGGAGAGACAGCAAAGAAACAAGGGCAAGGAATAGAAAAGGTGGAAAATAATAGAAATTAGCTATCAGCTGGAAAATCACAGGAAGTTTAGATTTTGTAAAAATCATCCCCAGAAAAATCAGCTTTATGAAAGAAAATCGTCTCCTAGTTGAATGAATTTTGTTATAGAACACTTGCTGCCTGTACAAGGGAGCAGTTGCCTGCAGCCATCCTGATGCTTACATGTTGCATTTTTTAAAACCAATTTGTACAGCAATCTTCTTCCAAAGGGCCAGTGTGGGGCAGACAAGTCCATGTGAAGCTCAGAATTTCAGAACTGCAGCTGAACTGCTGTGGCACTTCTACCACACACTTTGACAGGGCAACACCCTTACTGAGCCCACCTGAGAATCACTGAGAAATTCCATCCTAATGCACTTCTCAACAGTATCACCAACACATACACACAGCCACGATGCAATTCAGCAGAAACTATACCAAAAACCACTTACACATCAAAGTACTCTGTAGCCTTATCACACGAAAACTCATAGCTGCATCTTCAGGCTGATACACACAATTTATACCTTCATAACTAGAACAATTTTAGTATTCATATTCAGTATTTATATTCTATGCCCGAATGTAAAGAGTCATCCTTTCTCCCTTTCCTTCACTAACAGTTGGATATAGGTAACCCTCACTGCACCTTTCTCTGAAGCCATTGCTTTCATCAGCTGCAGGTCTTGATTTCTAGAGCTGTTATCTTCACCTCCATTTCATATCCCTCATTCCCCTCTTGGTCAAGAGTTTCTTTGCCATCTTCATGTCCCTTTCCACCAAGAAGGGAATGCCTTTACACACTTCTTCCCACTTTTATTGCCATTCCTTTTCAAGTTCTAAAATTGCACTGTGAAGCTGAGCAGCAGAGGCAATGGAGTGTAGAAACATGGTATTTAAGTTGTCATTGACTCTTTTTCTCGTTGTGTTTTACTAGGTCATTTGACACCAACACGTGCTAATCAGACACCAGAAGTCCCATGTACCACTCCTTTAGCCCTCTCCAGTTTCCTAATTACCTCAGAAATATTATTGTTCTAATTAGTCATGGCTGTCACACTTCTCCATAAAGCAACTTTGGCCATTCTGCCAGAGCTGCACCTGAATCTGTGACAACATCGTTCACCTTGACCAACAGCACCTTAAGAACAATCCCAAGCAAAGAAGAATAAAAAACTCTCTTCAATGCTAAAGAGCAGGGTCAAATTACAGTCCAAACAGTGAGAACTCTATTATGTAGTGTAAATATATTTTCATTCAACTGCTGAGAAAAAAAACAACTTGTTTTTGTCTTCCTTCTCCATGTTCTGAATTCGTAAGAGTGTCTTCAACGCACAAAGCACTAACATAAACTGGGTATTTTTCCTCCATTTCTCACATGCAATTCCAAGAAACTGACCTGTTTGCATTAACTAGAATAAATGCAAATATCCCCTCAAAGATGGAGATATGAATCATTTTCTAATACACACATCTGGGGAAAAAAAAAGAAAACTAAAACAAAAGATGGTGTGCAAAAGACAAATGAAGTAGAAGTAAACAGTTTTATTTTTGAACTATGTTTTTTATTTCTTAACAATTTCTTCATGTTCTCCTTTTCACTAGTATCCTCAATCTTTAGAGGCCTCTCAGATAATTTCTTAATATATTCAGTTCTTCATAATTATACATACATTTAATACTGTTGTGTCACTGGGTAACTTACTTAATAAAGGTTGTGCAGAATTTACCTTGCCTATAATATAAACACAAAGTCAGTACAGTAAGAGATAAACTAAAGATAATTATTTTTGCATTTTTTCTTTAAATGGCATCAAAATAGCCCTGCTCCTCAGCCTGAGCAGATACAGGGATTAGATATTCCAATGCAAGATAAAAGCATGAGATCTAAAAGCACAGTTATCTAAAACAAAATTGGCCACACAGTATGAAACAAATTAATGATGTCATGTAATGACAGTATCCTCCAGCCAATTTACTACTTTTTTTCTTTTTGAAGGCTCGCCTTCTACTGTTTAAAGAAGAAAAATTTGTACTGTCATCAGTTCTGTTCAAACAAAAAAAACTGCAAAGCCTAGATTTTTACACAAAAAAATCCCCCACAAAAATAACTTACATAGTAAATTATAACATGCTTGCAGGACCTACTGAAGGCAAAAGTTACCTTGGTCAGGGAGAAAGGCATGGGAGTTCAATGTCTGACTTGTTCTCTGACTAAACAACTTTTAGATTGATGTCTAACAGCACATTCTACATACAGTAAAAACAGCAGTTTATATTTCTCAGTGCTTGCTGCTTCCTTGTTTATATATTTCAGATTTTTGACCAAACAGAAGACATGAAATGACTTAATCCCAAAAACACTTCTCAAATGGTACTATGTGTATATCTTGTAATTGAATCAATAAATTTTCATGGCCCAGTGTTTACCTTTTGCTGCAGAATGAACTGTAGTACAAGCACTGCTTACAGCCATTATACTGCTAATGTGGCAAATACTGTGGAGTCAGTTTGAGTAAACTCTACAAGGTTACAAGGTCAAAATAAAAGACTGCATAATTTATCAGATCAGGCAAATCATTTTGAAAGTACAGAGTTAAGTGCGGCATTAGCCCGAGATTACCGCCTTTCATGAATAAAGGTTGGAATCCGTGTTTATTCAGTCATACTATAGATGGCATGTCCTGTATAAACTTCAGTCATTTAAAGAAACCCTGACACTGTCACTATTTAAAACAGTGCAACATAAGTAATACATGTTGTTCTTTCAGGATTACCATCCCAAACCATCTAACATCGTTGATCTTTCAAAATAACAAGTCCTAGACTATTAAAAAATAACCTCAAGCAACACTACTGCTTGCAGTCTTTTTCTCCCACAAAGTTTTGTGACGAATTCAGTCGCAAAAAACCCAGAATTATAGTATTTTCTTTTTAATACAAACTTACTAAAATATGCTGCTGATATATTTTCATGGCATATAAACAAGTGAAAAAATAAGGAAGCCAGCATGAAGGTCAGCTAAACCCCGTGGTACTTCTGACTTTTTTTGCAACATTTTACTGCCAGTCTCAATTTCAGACCACTTATAGTTTTTTCCTCAGCATTATAACATTCATGTCTTCCTACTGCTGTTTACCAGCTAAAAATTCAGCATAATTTTAGCAAGATTAGCTATATGTGTAATGGACAATTAAAAAAGTAAGATAAAATAAATTAAAACTCTGATAATAGATCCTGGAAGTACAAAGAGGCTACATTATTTTAATTTGTTGGGGGTTTTAATTTATGACTGGTGGTTGGTTAGTTGAAGGTATGCAAGTAGAAGATCAGTGGCACTTGAACTTGTATTTCATCCTCAAATTTATTAAAAAGGAAATCTATGGAGAATGTTTAAATGTTTGCAGGTTAAAAGGTGGAAATGGAAGGAAAAATGTGTTTGGGCATGAGAACAGGAAAATATTTCTAAAAATAAGTAGCAATACTAGGGAGACTGACACAACAGAGAAGTATAAAAAAAGCATTTTGCACTCACTTAAAAAGAGAAAATTCAAGGGCATTTATATGGTCCAAAGGCACCCCCTTCACGAAGCAGCAGAGGCCCACACATCACTCAGTTCCCCACTCTCCTGAACGCAGCACTCAGGAAGAAATACTCTTTTGGGGAACTCTACTGTAGTCTGGTGATGCTTAAGAAAGGTAAAACTCATGTTTTGGCTGGTACTCAAGCTTTCATGTCAAGAAAGACAAGCTGACTGTCTACTCATGGTTTGATCAGTCCTTCACATGTGTGGCTAATAAGAGAGTTATCTGCCAGAATTTAATATTACTGAATTATTGAAAATTATTGACTATCAAACAATATCGAAACAAAGTTATTGTTACCTTCAGTAACAAAAAGACTATTCTTCAAATGGACTCATCTCTACAGTTAAGAGCACCAGACTGTTTACAATTACCTTAAAAAACACTTAGTAGGAAAAGTCAGCTGAAAATGGCACCAGTGAGCAAATTCCTAAATCACAAAGATAACGTAAACTCAAAAATATCATGCCTGCATTTTTTCCCCAAAGTTCTCCTCCTCTAATTACACATGTGCAATTCATATTTTTCAAGTGAAAACAGGAGGTGCCAGAAAAAAGAAATTACAGTTATTTGCATAGAAAAATTTTATAAGACATAACAAACTGTTGCTTTTATGAGAGCTTACCAAGAAAACCAGGGAAGAAAGAAATCTTGTTTATTATACTACAATAGAGAAATAAATAATTTCAGACATAGAAAATGGACACATTAAATTACTGTATTTGGTGTTTTTAACACACAGAACCATATTATCTATATAATCTCAGATATTCTCAGTTACAGTTTTCTACTTGTTGAGAAAATTCTGATTGATTCTCTCAAGAATGTTGAACAAATAAAAAAGGAAAGAGAACACTAAAAATAGGAGAAGATAAGAAGTAAAAGGAGAAATGAATCAAAGAATGACACAGTATCACAAAGTTTGAAGAATGACCAGTCCCAGAAAGTTTCCCTGTACCTCTTCAAGTATTCTAATACGAACTGTGGGAGGAAAAAGACATTCAGGGAGTATGACGAAAATGTGGTGTTGGCAAACGATTCCTAGCTACAGTAGACAGATGTATCAGAAGACTAAGAAATAACCAAGTTCAAAAGAAACCCAATGGGATTAAGGATATGGGTCAAAGAGGGAAAGAGGGATTAAAGAAGAAACATGCCAGAAAGAAAACGTTTACAGTGAGCAGCAACAGAAGCACGGAAAGAGAACATGCCCCTGAGCAACATTGCTTAGCTGCCTGAAAAGAAAACCAGCTTCATTCGTCTGGGATTTCCTCTCATCAGATAAAAGTGACAGTAGCAGTGCAATCTGATTTCTGTATATAAAGGCACTCAAAAGATAACTATGCAAAGGAGAAACATCTGCTCAGCATGCAGCAGACCACCTCTGCTCCGGCAGGGGAAAGGTATGATGGGCAAAGGACAAGAACATCAGCAACAGCTGCGCTCACTGCAGACTGGAGAGGCTCAATTATCTCTCCTCTAATCACTGTCTCACCCCTGCTAATAGGTACTGTGTGACGGGCAAGGCCCTGTAGCTGAGGGGTTATGTACAGGCAACGTTGCTAGCCTATTATTTAATAGGTTGGCAAAACATTTCAGTAGTCATGGTACAGCCCACGTATAGATGGAGGACATAGATCTAGTGAAGAGAAATTAAGTGTAAATCCTGCTCTTCCACCAGACTGTTCACAAGTAATAAAAAAAACCCTCAGGGCAAGGGAGGGAGACAATATTTGAGATTTGCCAGAAATATAAGCTTTCAGGTCAATTTGTGATGAGTTCAAAAGAATACTGACAAGTCCCAAACACTTCTAATAAAAAGCTTGAAATAACAATGGACATAAACACATCCTTTGATTATTACTGTAAAACATTCCTTAAATTTTTATTTACTCTTAAGTTACCTTTAGACATTCCTCTCAAGACTGATACAAAACACAGAAATAATTTTATTGAGCAATTAATCTATAAGCATTACTGTTTTTCAGGCTTTCATAAACAGCAAGAACAACTGACCAAAGGAGCAAAGGGGAAAAAAAGGGGGTTAATGCTTTTAAAATGTACATATAACAGAGCTGCATGAAGTGTACACCTAAAGTGGGCCTAATTATTCTCTGATCTCTTTTAACTTCATTTGCAAGCTGTTTGGGACACAAAATAATACTTTGCTCATTCTCATCACAAGGTAACTGGAATGATGAATAAATGACTGGAGAGAATTCTGTTTTGCAACCACTGTTTACTTAAAGTTGGCAAAATAATTTTTTTATTTCAAAAATTCCAGAAATTTCAGGAATGGAACCAGACTTCTAAAAAATTAGCACTTCCTGTAAAATAAAATTAGGTTAAAAAAAATTCTGTTCAAAAGAGTGAAATCAATCCTCCTTGACGTGGCAGTAGAAAAAAAAATTAAAATCTTTTTCAAAATAAAAAGAAACGTTCCATTCCAAAAGTACAAAAACTGCATGCCTAACTACATCAGCAAGATGCTTCTTTTTTGTCCTTTGCACCAAAAAACCCCGCCTGCAATCTGTAGAAATGTCATTACTACATCCACTGAGGCTTGTGCTTGATCATTCAAGACTGTGATGATATCAATGATGAAATGACTGTCTTTTGGAATAAACTCTGTACTGATAAAATAATGCTTTGAAGTAACCAATAATATAATTGTAGTGCATTTCAGTCAATTTTAATTTCTCCATAAAATACGCTGAACACCTTGCAGTGCTACCATATTGACTTACTTCAAGAAATATCAAATTGCCTAGTGGTTTGTCCTAAGGAGAGAATGATATGAAAAGATCAGAATAAATGCCACACTGGAAATGTTTTAAGACAAAGAACAACCTCTTGCACTGACCTGAATGGACAAATAACGGGGAACAGAAGGAAACCTGGAAAGAAAGTCAATTCAGTACTGATAAGATAGTTTCAGCATTTCTCCTTCCAAGTTTTTCTATTTTTTTAATCCTTCACACAAGTCTCACCAGACAGATACTTGGTCTAGTTTCACAAGGCAAAATGAGATACACACACATGCAGGAATGCTCCTTCCATTTCAAACTTCAGTTGTCCAGAAAGTACACTGAAATAAAACTAACACAGACTTCCTGCTTATTTGACAAAAAATAAAACACCACATCTGTAACATGGAAGGGAAAGCTATCTGATTTCACTTGATTATCATTTTTATTCTAAATTATTTTTGCCATTGTCCAATCAAACACATACACACACCATTATGGCAGCAAGTGAGAATTTTTTTAATAACAGAATGATACAAGCAATTGATTCATACAACAGAAGAATTATCTATAACTGCCCTGAAAGCCCAGTGCTAAAATTTCACATCTCTGTTATCAGCCTTTTAATTTTTCTCCCAGTCTGACTTGTGCAACACACAATGATGAAGTTCAACACACTGAAAGCCATCATATATTGAGCTACTGCAGTCCTTCATTTAAAATTCTTGATACTGCGCACAAAGTAACCTTTTTTAATAATTTACTGTACTTTTCTCCTTGTACGATCAATTTTCCATAGCCTCTTTAAACATTTCATATAAAACCTCAAGAGGTGGCTGCTGCCCCACCTACTGCTAATGAATTCAGGTGCTAATGTAATTGGCAACCTTGTAATGGTCTATTACTTTTTTCCTTCAGGAATATTAAAACCATTACATCTCTCTGTTTGCCTCACACCAAACAAACAGCTGCCTTAATTATTCCAATTTTACATGTTTTATTCTTTGCTTCATAAATGCACACAACTTCTACAGATACATCATTGCCCAAAACACCTCAATAAATCAAGGGGTGGCGATATTACACACTCTTTCTGCTATTTAAACCATTTCAGACATGGAAGACAAAGAAGTATTTCTTTTGTGTATGCCAGATATGAAGGAAGGTGTGGACAGGGTGGCTTTTTAGCACTATATCCAGAAATGTGTCAGGAATAGGACTTTCCTGGGCAGATACTAATTTGCTAAATATCCTTCCCAACATTTGGTGCTGTTGAAATAGAACAATCTCCATTACCACAGAGGTATGCACATTTTATAATGTTACTATTACTGTAACAACTGAGTTTGCTCTATCCTACTAGAAGTCAGAGGAAAAATGCTGTGCATCCAGGATCAGTATATCTGACCAACCAAGGGTACAACCCCTTCCAAATAACTAAAATTGAAAGAAAACCTTAAGGAAAAAAAATTGTATCTATTATCACTATGCCTAAATAGGATTATTCAACCCTCCTGAGATAAAGTTATGTATTGAGTGAGTATCTAAACACTAAGAAAATTTGTGAGAAGAGAAATGCAAATGGTTTCCTAATTATCTACAGCCTATTAACATGCAATCCTGATTACTAGCAATTAAAATCTCCTTAAATTTTATGACAAAAGTTCATTGAAACGTTGAAAATTATATGCTAATTATTGCACTGTAATGCACAAGCATAGTGTGTATTCTGACTACAGACACAATAAATAACGGAATATTGTACACAGTGTAACTTGAAGCTCAACTTAAAAATGCAACATGCTGATTTCATATTGCAAAAATCCTCAAAACACCCATTAAACCATATTAAAGAGTCCTATAAGAAATAGCAGTTGTCAGTGTTATCCTATTGCAAGGTTATCAGAATACACTAAACAGTATAACAAAGTCTAAATAAAGAAATTAGTATTTAGACCATAAATAATTTTGCCTCTGTCTATGCTAAAAAAATTCTCTGCTTACCCAAACAATGAAACATCTTTTGGGGAGCATTTTGGAATTCCTTTCTCCTTTTAGAAAATGTTTTCAGTTTCTCCACAGGAATCAAAAATGATTTGATATTGAGGAACCTACATTTTAAATTACTATCTACATAATTCTTTGGTCTGCATCCTGAGAAAACACTGAGTAAGTGATTAAACCAGAACAGTGGAAATCAGAATATTATCCCAGAATAAGATCACTGATAACTGAAGACTTCTTCAACGTCATTGATCTGCCTGATCTTGCCACTCTACTAAATCCTGAAATATCACCAAGATTGTCTGTTTGCAGATCCTTAAAAAATATGGTAATATCACCTTAATCATAATTAATTAGCAAGAACTGTCTCTTGGTGTTTTTCTGAATTGGACCCATCTGTCTCCCATTTCTGCCCTAAATGTCACACCACCTCCTATTTCTGTAGTACTGGCTACTGTATTTTGAAACAAGTAATACTTTATTGAACCAATCTTGTGGATGAAGAAAGTTCTCCCTTAAGCATTTCGGTGAAAACTTTAAAGAGAACTATAGAGGATGAGTTTCAGAAGAGAACAAACACTAGTCTAGCAACATCTCTTTGTTCTTTTATGACAATCCATTTTCCTTTTAACACTTCAGACTGTTTTTAGATGCTTAAACAGTCTAGACATTACGGGTGTTGAATAAAGCAAGCAGTCACACCTGTCATTATTAGCATATTTTCATACATGTAACCTACTTAACACAATCTTAAAATTGCTGTTATCATTCCCTTACAGAAGGCTCTTAGATAAACCTGCAGCACACACAGACAGAGAGCCTTCAGGGGGACACACAGCAGAACAGAAGAGGGATTAGAAATAGGGAGGCCAAGAGCAAAAATGGGTCTGAAATAAATTGCTACTTACCTGCACATATTTGCATGCACATTGGTACTGAATTCTGATGTGTGGAGCAGGAGGTGGGATATTTAGTTTTGGATTTGTTTTCTTCTACAGATGGCTCAAAAATATAGCAAAGATGCACAAAACTACAGTAGATTACCCTAAATCCCAGAACAGATCTCTGCAGAGGGCATATGAAAAAGGGCTCCGTCAGTAACTTAAAAGAAGCCAGAAAATCCTTTTCTAAAAGCATTTTTTAATTAAAAAAAATTAAAAACCTACTTAACTACAGGATAAACTCAGGTAATTGAAATCCATTTGCAACTACCCTTAAAAGAACCCCTAGCTAATATGCTGGAGTTTGAGATGCAAGTCATACATTTGAGATTAGAATGAGGTTGTAGGTCACCAAGCTGTCTCAGCACAGGGTTCAAATATAAACATACATAAACTGGCTTCCATGCCAGACTGGAGAGATTTAGTACCTTGACATGTTCTGAAAAATATATAGGGACACCAAAAGCAATAAATATAAACCAAAAAGTGGCAATCATATGAAGTCCTGAGAGTTTAATATTAATAGAAGAATCTAAAATTTATACATGTTTTCCCCTCAGTTTAAAACCTTGACTCCATTTTGCTGAAACTTGTTAAGCTGCAACAGGAAAAGAACCTCTCCATTCCTCCACTAGTTAATGATTACTTTGTTTATGCTATGGCACTTTAGGATATATGGTAACAACAGGAAAAACTGGGTAATGCGTAGCCAGAGCCAGTGAAAATGAATGTGTCTGGTGTTCAGTCAAGTCTTTGACTGTCACTAGCTTTAAGGCTGAGCCCAAGGAGAAATCAGTCACACTGGGACAACAAAGTAACATGGTCAAGATCAGAGCACTGTTACTTCATGCTCACCTTAGCAAGACTACGTGTCCTTTCTTAAGAGAAATAGATACTAACACTACATTACTGATCTTCCTCTTAAAAACAGTCTTAAGGAAATAGGATGGAAGTGGTTACAGAAGTTTGCTCCTCCCTGGCATGTAAATATACAATCACAGACTTCAAATTTAATCTACAATTTCATGTAAGTTGAAACAACACACTTTTTATATGCCAACTGTGTTCAAGAAGACATATCTAATACTTTCACTCATTGTCATCAGTAAAAAGTAGCAGTGCTTCCAGGAGCTTTTGCACTTCATAAATTAAGAGCTGATGTGGGGGAGGGTTGGGAGACAGTTCTCATGCAAGTGAAAGCATCTAGTGTTAACAGATAAAAAAAAAAAAAAAGAAAAAAAGAAAAGAGCTAAAACATTCACAAATAAAAAATAGTGTTTACCAGGCACATGAAAAACAATGAATTGGCTTTGTGTGTTTTGTTCTCTAGGACACCAGGAAAAAAGATAGATAAAAAGTATACTAGGTGTTCATAAAAGGTAGAACAGTTTTTTAAAGTTAGTCCCACAGTTATTTTTCAAGCCCCCAGTTTTAGACCCTAATGTTTTATGTGCCGTTATTTTGCTTTTACTGCAAAAGGAAGAGCTGGCTCCCAAAGATAAAGGAGATTTTTGGTAAATGGTGAAGGTACAGAAATAAATGACCCACTTGGCTAGTGTGTAATTACACTGGCTGAGATTGTAACAATCTATCACATGAAGGAGGATGACACCACGCTAAGGGGTTAGTCAAAGGAGATAGCCTTTGACTAACTACTGGACACAGGCGATCGATACTCCACAGATATTGTTCTCTCAAAAAAACAATTGAGTTCTAAAAAAAAGTTTGAAAATAGATTCCTCCTCTCCTCCCAGATACTGATCAGAGACTCATCTTGACCTTATTCTGGAAAAGCAATGGTTTCTTAAACAGGTATATGGAAGAAATAAATCCTTCAGTGTCCTGAAAAGCATTTTTTACATATGGGAGCTCTGCTCTGAGATGATTTTCAGCTTTTTTGTTCGTTTGTTTGGAAGAGCTCCTCTAATCAGCAAATTAGAAAGCACATATTCACTGAGAATGAGCCTGCCATTACATGCTTTGCACCTCTCATTAACAGCATAAAGAAATCCAATAGGAACAGGATGGCAGGGAGCTTAGACTGTGAGGATGTCAGCAATCAGAGTTTGCACTGGGCTAACAGCCACTACTCACATCCTCTTGTGATGAATACACTGCAAGTTACACTAAATACTCTTTTGCAGTATTCAAGTTAAAAGAGACATTTATTTATTTATTTAATTTTTTTAGCTGGGAGAAGAGTGACTTTCAAACTATGAGTACCCCAGGGAGCACACTCTCAGTGTCCTGAAGACCAAATAGCACCTGCCCATACCATCAAAGAGGGAGTTAGGCTCTTTAGAGTGGCTTGTGGTGGCAAGATGAGAAACGAAGGACATGAATTGAGGCAGAGTAGTTCCCAGCAGTATGGGGTTTATTTTAATTTTTGCTAGCTATTACAACATTCAGGTAGTGGAGTGGGTCACCCATAAAGGCTGTGTAGGCTCATTCCACCTAACTGGATAAGGCCTAACTGGATAATGCCCTTGGCAACTGATCTCACAGCTGATCCTGGATTAGCTAGCCCACTTCCTCAGGTCCTTTCCAATCTGAATTACTCTATGATTTCATTGGGAATTTTAATACTAACAAAAATATTTTTTGAGTGAAAAAGAAATCAACAGTTTGAACCAAACTAGACTATAAGCCCTCTAGTAACCAAGGAAGTGACAGTTTGGAAGTGACAGATTTAAGGATACAACCATACAAAATTCACTCGAATGTGACAATGCAACAGTAAAGAATGTATTGGTTCCAATTATATGCTCTATCTTTTTCCAGGAGACTATAATTTGGAATTTAGAGGAATAGCAACTGGAGCACACATTATTAGGTTGCAAATGGGCAGTATGAGGGAAGAACAGAAAAGCCAAAGAAAGAAAAGCTACTGAGGTACAATCTGTGTAGCTGTTGTTTGCTAACAAAGTGTGTTGCAGGAATTAGAAAAACAATGAACACAAAAAAATTAAAGGTAGCTGCTACTTTGAAAAAGCCCAACATTTGAGAATGGAGGCAAAGTCTGCCTTCTGTCCATCTCTATGATTCCTCCAGCATCTAAAGCTACTGGTGAGGGGGATCCACGGAAACCCCATTAGGGAACACCTGATGCAGAAGCTGATGTAAATGAAGCAGCACTGAATGTATCTATCATATGGAAGATGTGCTGTTGTTTCACTAGGAGGGGTTAAACTGGGACATCAGTCACAGATGTCTATGTACATCCAAACAAAGATGCTGACTTTGCCTTGCCTAGGATTTACCAGCAAAACACACAGCTAATGCTAATTTTTCTGTTTTATATTAACATCTTTCCTGTAGTGTAGACAGAGCTGTAGAAAAGCAGACCACCAGCAAGAAAAACTTATGTTTTCCCCTAATGAGCAGGTTCCCCTCCTTTAGTCACTCCTGGCCATGCTGCTCCACATGAGGTGACAAACTAATATACAAGACCCTTCTTGCCTCATGTATGTCCACGCAGGTAGAAAAAAACCCCAAAATTGGCTTCAAGATACAAAAAAAAAAAAAGTGTTGTCTGTACATGATACAGAGTCTCCACCTCCCAGCTGGACAGTAATCCTGAAAAAAAAGCCCCTAAAGACCTATCCAGGCTTAGCAAGGCTGGAAAAGTAAGGGACATGCTTTCCACTTGAACCCAAAATAGGTGGGTTTGTTTTTAAATGCAATTGTCATAATAGGGCAATTAAAGACTTGAATTATAACTGAAAAAAATTGTCATTTTAAAGTCAATGTAATCAATTAACTAGGTCAATATCAGAAAGACAAGCTCAAATGAAGCCATGTTCGCATAGTAAGAAATGTATATTAGCATGAAACCATTCACAAGTTCATATTATACCAAACAAAAAGGCACACAGCACCAAACACACTGCTAAGAACACACGAAGAGAATATGCTCATGCAAAAATAATATTCTGAAAATCATCTCCTTTGGTTAAGATGAGGATATTGATTGAATTCTAGCATGTATTACTTTTCTATACAGCCAGAAAACACAAACTGCTGTGTAGCTAAGGATACTTAAAAATTAATTCAGCTACCTTTCAGTTCTCTTTAAACTTCTCCAATGCTCCACTGAAAAGATTCTGTCTACATTTAAACTTGAGCCAGGATAAATCAAAATTTTGCTAAGAGGTCTTTACCAGCTATGCAATAAACCTCACAAATCTTAGGACAGCAAAAAATTCTAGTCCTGAACTTGAACCAGAACATTTGACCTGCACTGACAGAGCTCAAACATCTCCCCTCTTCCCTGCTGTCTGAACTCCTTGGGGAAAAGGGATGCTAAAATCCTACCAAATAAAACCTCTCTGTTTCCACTCCACATTTTGAACTTTGTTAGAATACCAAGGCAAAAGATACATAAACAATGAAGATTCTGACTGGTGTATCAGAGCCAGAATATTTCTTTCCACAATGTGAATTAGTTGATACAGAGGCACGATTACCTAACTTGAAGAACTTAATAAGAACTTGGAAGATAACACATTGTAGCATTCATACTGCAAAAATCAAAATCAGTTTATAATTCAGACATAACCTGAGACTAACGGAGCAACAGCTATAGGTGGGTGTTTAAGGTTTTCATGTTTGATTGTTTTTATAGTTACACTTCTGTTGTAATTCACTGTGCTCACCAATGCCTCATTTTTTTAATGATGATTAAGGATTTCAGGATACAATAGAGCACAAAACAATACTAAGAAAAATCATCTCCTGATAACACACCATACTTTTAAACATCGGCTGGAACTCCTGGAAGGATCGGACATCAGAAATATTTTTTAAGTTTTTCCTCTTCTTGGTAAATAATAACTAATTTCACCAAATTATTAGAATTAGTAGAATTCTGTACTACCTAATTTGAAGTTACAACAGTAAAATCTGAAAGTTCTGTTTGTAGCTCCCTGACAGCCACAGAAGCAGGAATTACAAGAATTCAGAAGCAGGAATTACAAGAATCTGCAGCACTACAACATTCATTTAATTCAGTGATTCCAAATAAATATATTTAAATATATTTAAAATTATCAGGGATGACACCCAAGCCCTGAAATAATGTGTCTGTTTTGTTGGTTTGGTTTTTTAATTTGTGTTTTAGGATGTCTCAGATTGAAACCAGAAATCACCAGGCATATGGAGAGGAATGCTAAAATGGAAATGTGTCAAAAAAAAAAAATCAGATTCTTTTTATTTCTCCACTTCAGTAACTACACAGATTTTTCTAACATTTTATATGGAAATTATTGGTGTCAGATTACAGCCCTAAAGAGATTTTTAATTTGTTTTGCAATTGATGGAAAAGAAGTGTGTATATGTGTGTGTGTGTTATATCTTAACAGAACTCCAAAACCTTCAACTTCAGTGACATTTGAAAGGTCACAAAGCCAAGCTGTGCCACAGCATATGGAAAACTTTACCAACTCTACTATACATTCAGCTATTCATATACATGTCATATTACTGTTATTCTTGTTAATCTCAACAACAATGTTTAGCCTTTGAAAAGTAAATGTTACCATAAAATGACTTTGTAATGATTCCTCCCACTTCTGTTTTGTACAACACTTCAATTTGCTTTCAGATTCATCACTTTAGACCCTCTTTGCAGTACAGCACTTGCCTATATCAGGCTGTAGTTCAGCATGAACATTACTTCTATGATAAAGAAAACATTAACAAAATTGAATCTTTTGAAATTTAAATTCAGAAATATTTTTTCATCACTCTAATCTGTCATGCTTTTCCAGGTCCACTTATCTTACAGTTTATTTCTCAGTAAATCTTTAGTTAAAGCAGGAGTAAAAAAACCACAGGATGTGATTTCTAAGTAATCATTCTACACCATTAAAGAGCAAACTCCAGAAACAGTAAAACTTAAATGCCTACTTATACTAGTAGAGGGATTCTCATTGTTTCTTCTCTGAAAACCTTATTCACATTCTTGCTGAGCTGTTACCTCCTCGAGCCTTACATATCACACTGAAAAGATGCACCAGTGAGCTGCTGTGTACCATAAGCCCCAGCATGGTTACAGAGGAATCAAACTGTGATTTTGGTTACTGAACAGTCCAATCTGAATGCCTTGCATGTTTCTGATGATCTACATGAGAGGCAAGAGTATGAGAAGGTTTTTGACCAATACTGGCAACAGCCTGGGTTGTTGATGCGGTTACACTGTAAAGACTGACCTTCTGCAGAGGTGTTAGGATTTATTTAGGGACCTGCCTTAAATTGAAGCAATAAAACTCCTAATTTCTGGTATAAGCTACAGAGAGGCTCATGCAATAAAATTATCCTGATAAAATTATCAAGTAGATGAAGGCACAAGGCATCTGAAGGGAGAGAACAACACAACCTAGCTTTACCATGCTACAATACATGAAGCCCACATCAAACTTTGCTTCCTTTTCCTGATAAAAACCTATTGAATGAGCAACTGTCTGCTCAAAATATATAAAAAATACACTGCTATCTTTATCTGCAAAAATAATAAAAGATATTAAAGAAAGAGTAATTTAACTATTACCACAATGTTTTTTCACAGCACAAGTTTCATCTCCACCCCTTACACTCCAATAATTTAGCATAACATTCTTTTCAAAGATTTTGTGTAATTATTTCTCCATCTACACACAGAAGCAAAGCATCTAGTAATTTAGCAATACCAGTTTGAGCAAATCAGCAAATTCATCTTGGCTGATGCAAGATGAAGCTTTTCGACAGCCTAATAGCAATACTGAGTATACTGAAGTTGGAGGAGGGAGTACTTGTTTGTTTTAATGTCCTTTCTACTATGATAGCTAGTAGAATACAATTTAATTTAATTGAATACAATTCAGGGGGAAGAAAAAACACCTCCAGGCATGACCCATTCCATTTGAGAAGTATATTTTATTTATTTGTGGGGTGGGATTCGATCTCCCCTTTTAATTCTGAAGATTAGTCGCTATCACTAGATTGAAAAAACTTTTCTTGTTCAGGAAAGGCTTTGTGTTCTCTCTTCCTCTCCTCACTCTGCAGTGTCTTCAAAGACCTCAGTTTTGACTGTATTTCTCTCTGTTACACCCCTCACCTGGACAATTTCTTTAGCA